>NC_047024.1:36615273-36915273 GCF_902652985.1 Pecten maximus | reverse complement strand
GATAAGACAGGTTTCTTATATTAGTATTCAACTCTTCATGAACGTAAATGAATCTAGGTCTGTCTGTATATCAGAGAGGTACGTTCAACAGTCAATATCTTAAACAAAGGTAGTGTGAGAATACTACTGTATTATGGAGGCCTAAGAGTGTCTAGGGAATCATTACCTTATCCTTCGAGGCGGAGGCTGGTCGTGAACTTGTCCTGGCTGGCCGGACATGACGGGGAGCTGCCCTCATACTACGTCCAAGATTTCTTTCATCCTGCAAACAAAAAAGGATGAAAAAATAAATATCATGATAATTCATCTTCGATTGCCACTATAAGCTGGAGTATGTTTTCTGAAAAAGTCACGCAATGAAAATGGTGATCTTTTTGCAATAAAGGAAAACCTAAATATAGATTGTTATTTCCTACACAAATCTCTGTTTGTAGTCTTCTATAAAAACATTGTGATTGATCAGTTTTGTTTAAAAATTACAGAAAGTGTTACTTGTCACAATAAAAAAAAATCAACTTTTCATTGTAAAACATTGTCAAATTAATTCAGTACAGTACACATCATCAAATCTCTGTGGACAGAATTCATGAAAATTACATAAATCTGCAGAGGACAAGGATTACATGTAATTGGCAGAACCTGACAAGTTTGTGAGCTGATAATTCATATTAAGGTTTAATCGGGAATGTTCCACCCTAGTAGTAATGAGCTAATTATTTTGAACGCCTAGCTATAAAAATCTAATTCTGACATTCCAAGTAGGAAACCAGTCATGTTTCAGGAGTAAAAAAAACATGCAGCTTGAGAGGTTTTAATGGCAGCTGAGAGCATGAATGGGAGATGAAGAGAATTTTAAAGGAACATTAATATCCGATGTTTTTTTCTCATTTGAGGTGATTATAATTGTATTGTGGTTTTTTTTAAGCTCTGACAAGTATGACAGTGTGGTTTGGCTGAACACATCCCTCCATTATTTTACAGATCATTCTGTAGCAGCCTGTCAAGGCTCTTCATACTGTCTGATGGTGAAATACTGCAGTACATCAGGTTTGGAAATCTCAATCGTAAAATACAATGCTGTTTCGCAAAATCGAGAACATTCACTTTCACCTTCAATATAGTTTTAAGTTCCAGAAATTTCATCATAAATGAAACGATTTTTATGCTTAATCAAAACACATTTAAACCATCTTTCTTGACCATAGATGTACATGCTTGGATCTCGGGTTGGCTTCTAATTCAATTCTAGTCACAAATTTAATTTTGAACTTCAAGACAGTCTGATGTTTCAATAGATTTCCAGTGTAATTTTGATTGATAAATGAGTTAAATTGTGTAGGGATTCAGGAAAACATTTCTGAAATGTGATAAAAATCTTAAGTAGTATAACAGGCATTTGAAACAGATTATCTGGTATTCAATAACTACCGCATAACCCTCAAATAAACCCCTTCCCTAGTGTAAAGGTAACAACTGTACATAATTTATCCTCATATAAGCCCCTTGCCTATTGTAAAAGTTTAGTACCATATTTAACCTCAAATAAGCCCTAGCCCCTAGTGTAAAAGTTTAGTACCATAAGTATCCTCAAATAAACCCCCTCCCCCTAATTTAAAGGTTACAACTGCAGTAATTTAGTAACACATTCATCCTCAAATAAGCCCCTTCCCCTAGAGTGAAACATATGGAATTTATCCTCATATGATCCCTCTCCCCTATTAAAAGTTTAACATATTCATCCTCAAATAAGTCCCCTCCCTAAGTGTAAAAATTTAGAACCATATTTAACCTCAAATAAGCCCTAGCCCCTAGTGTTAAAGTTAAGTACCATATTTATTCTCAAATAAGCCCCTCCCCTAGTGTAAAATTTGGGTACCATATTTATCATCAAATAAGCCCCCTCCCCTAGTGTAAAAGTTTAGTACCATATTTATCCTCAAATAAGCCCCCTCCCCTAGTGTAAAAGTTAAGTACCATATTTATCCTCAAGTAAGCCCCCTCCCCTAGTGTAAAAGTTTAGTACCACATTTATCCTCAAATAAGCCCCTCCCCTAGTGTAAAAGTTTAGTACCATATATATCCTCAAATAAGCCCCCTTCCCTTGTGTAAAAGTTAAGTACCATATTTAACCTCAAATAAGCCCCCTCACCAAGTGTAAAAGTTAAGTACCATATTTAACCTCAAATAAGCCCCCTCCCCTAGTGTAAAAGTTTAGTACCATATTTATCCTCTAATAAGCCCCCTCCCCTAGTGTAAAAGTTTAGTACCATATTTATCCTCAAATAAGCCCCCTCCCCTAGTGTAAAATTTAAGTACCATATTTAACCTCAAATAAGCCCCCTCCCTAGTGTAAAAGTTTAGTACCATATTTATCCTCTAATAAGCCCCCTCCCCTAGTGTAAAAGTTTAGTACCATATTTAACCTCAAATAAGCCCCCTCCCCTAGTGTAAAAGTTTAGTACCATATATATCCTCAAATAAGCCCCCTTCCCTTGTGTAAAAGTTAAGTACCATATTTAACCTCAAATAAGCCCCCTCACCAAGTGTAAAAGTTAAGTACCATATTTAACCTCAAATAAGCCCCCTCCCCTAGTGTAAAAGTTTAGTACCATATTTATCCTCTAATAAGCCCCCTCCCCTAGTGTAAATGTTTAGTACCATATTTATCCTCAAATAAGCCCCCTCCCCTAGTGTAAAATTTAAGTACCATATTTAACCTCAAATAAGCCCCCTCCCCTAGTGTAAAAGTTTAGTACCATATTTATCCTCTAATAAGCCCCCTCCCCTAGTGTAAAAGTTTAGTACCATATTTAACCTCAAATAAGCCCCCTCCCCTAGTGTAAAAGTTTAGTACCATATTTATCCTCTAATAAGCCCCCTCCCCTAGTGTACAAATTTAGAACCATATTTAACCTCAAATAAGCCCTAGCCCCTAGTGTTAAAGTTAAGTACCATATTTATTCTCAAATAAGCCCCTCCCCTAGTGTAAAATTTGGGTACCATATTTATCATCAAATAAGCCCCCTCCCCTAGTGTAAAAGTTTAGTACCATATTTATCCTCAAAAAAGCCCCCTCCCCTAGTGTAAAAGTTAAGTACCATATTTATCCTCAAGTAAGCCCCCTCCCCTAGTGTAAAGTTTAGTACCACATTTATCCTCAAATAAGCCCCTCCCCTAGTGTAAAAGTTTAGTACCATATATATCCTCAAATAAGCCCCCTTCCCTTGTGTAAAAGTTAAGTACCATATTTAACCTCAAATAAGCCCCCTCACCAAGTGTAAAAGTTAAGTACCATATTTAACCTCAAATAAGCCCCCTCCCCTAGTGTAAAAGTTTAGTACCATATTTATCCTCAAATAAGCCCCCCTCCCCTAGTGTAAAAGTTTAGTACCATATTTATCCTCAAATAAGCCCCCTCCCCTAGTGTAAAATTTAAGTACCATATTTAACCTCAAATAAGCCCCCTCCCCTAGTGTAAAAGTTTAGTACCATATTTATCCTCTAATAAGCCCCCTCCCCTAGTGTAAAAGTTTAGTACCATATTTAACCTCAAATAAGCCCCCTCCCCTAGTGTAAAAGTTTAGTACCATATATATCCTCAAATAAGCCCCCTTCCCTTGTGTAAAAGTTAAGTACTATATTTAACCTCAAATAAGCCCCCTCACCAAGTGTAAAAGTTAAGTACCATATTTAACCTCAAATAAGCCCCCTCCCCTAGTGTAAAAGTTTAGTACCATATTTATCCTCTAATAAGCCCCCTCCCCTAGTGTAAAAGTTTAGTACCATATTTATCCTCAAATAAGCCCCCTCCCCTAGTGTAAAATTTAAGTACCATATTTAACCTCAAATAAGCCCCCTCCCCTAGTGTAAAAGTTTAGTACCATATTTATCCTCTAATAAGCCCCCTCCCCTAGTGTAAAAGTTTAGTACCATATTTAACCTCAAATAAGCCCCCTCCCCTAGTGTAAAAGTTTAGTAACATATTTATCCTCTAATAAGCCCCCTCCCCTAGTGTAAAAGTTTAGTACCATATTTATCTTCAAATAAGCCCCCTCCCCTAGTGTAAAAGTTTAGTACCATATTTAACCTCAAATAAGCCCCCTTCCCTAGTGTAAAAGTTTAGTACCATATTTATCCTCAAATAAGCCCCCTCCCCTAGTGTAAAAGTTTAGTACCATATTTATCCTCTAATAAGCCCCCTCCCCTAGTGTAAAAGTTTAGTACCATATTTATCCTCAAATAAGCCCCCTCCCCTAGTGTAAAAGTTTAGTACCATATTTAACCTCAAATAAGCCCCCTCCCTAGTGTAAAAGTTTAGTATTAAAGTTTGGAAAGGGCTTATTTGTGAACCACTTTTAGCTAACTATTTTAAAAGTAATGACTCTCCAAAAACAAAGAAAGAGGCTTATTTGTAAGCTAGGGTTATTTGGTAGCTAGGGTTATTTGTAAGCTAGAGTTATTTGCAGATAAAATACAGCAATACTGGTATAATGTAGAGAATATAGTGTGCCCATGTATGCATTCTTGCTAGTACACTGTTATAACGTCAATATTTGTAGCGTTTACACTTTGAAAATATCATGATATAATTATCAATACATGTATATTGTAAACTTTTGTATATAAAATTCTAGAGAACTCTGAAGTTTTTGTTTTTGTTTCGATGGATCATATTTTCACAACATAACCAAATGTTTGAAGCATGACTATTTTTCATGGAAATTATGATCGAAATCTTTCTGTATTTTTCATTGTTTTTGTTATGCCCATGGTTTTGATTTTGTAAATGTCTAAACACTGTCTAAGCAACTGTACCCGATATAACCATTAGAAAAAATTCTCCTTGGCTTATGAAGATTTTAACGATCATCAAAATCCTGTGAATTAGTTCTTTAATTTTGTATTCAATGGTTATAAACCGAGAAATTCCTTCAGATTTGTGTGTAACAGATCTGAGACAACAACATGGAAGTGGACTAAAAACAAGAACAGGTTATTGATCAGAAACATTTACCAGTCCGTCCCAAAATAGTGAGGAAACGATTTGAACCTATCAGATTGACATTTACACACAAAAACAAAAGAAGAAGAAATCGATAAGATAGGAAACTTTTTTGAGGGAGACTCAAATGGGTACAGTATTATATCAGATCAAGTCAAATGGGTACAGTATTATATCACACCAAGTCAAATGGGTACAGTATTATATCAGATCAAGTCAAATGGGTACAGTATTATATCACACCAAGTCAAATGGGTACAGTATTATATCACACCAAGTCAAATGGGTACAGTATTATATCACACCAAGTCAAATGGGTACAGTATTATATCACACCAAGTCAAATGGGTACAGTATTATATCACACCAAGTCAAATGGGTACAGTATTATATCAGACACCAAGTCAAATGGGTACAGTGTTATATCACACCAAGTCAAATGGGTACAGTATTATATCACACCAAGTCAAATGGGTACAGTATTATATCACACCAAGTCAAATGGGTACAGTATTATATCAGACCAAGTCAAATGGGTACAGTATTATATCAGACAACAAGTCAAATGGGTACAGTGTTATATCACACAAGTCAAATGGGTACAGTATTATATCACACCAAGTCAAATTGGTACAGTATTATATCACACCAAGTCAAATGGGTACAGTATTATATCAGATACCTAGTCAAATGGGTACAGTATTATATCACACCAAGTCAAATGGGTACAGTATTATATCAGACACCAAGTCAAATGGGTACAGTATTATATCACACCAAGTCAAATGGGTACAGTATTATATCACACCAAGTCAAATGGGTACAGTATTATATCAGACACCAAGTCAAATGGGTACAGTATTATATCACACCAAGTCAAATTGGTACAGTATTATATCACACCAAGTCAAATGGGTACAGTATTATATCAGACCAAGTCAAATGGGTACAGTATTATATCACACCAAGTCAAATGGGTACAGTATTATATCAGACACCAAGTCAAATGGGTACAGTATTATATCAGACACCAAGTCAAATGGGTACAGTATTATATCACACCAAGTCAAATGGGTACAGTATTATATCACACCAAGTCAAATGGGTACAGTATTATATCAGACCAAGTCAAATGGGTACAGTATTATATCAGACACCAAGTCAAATGGGTACAGTATTATATCACACCAAGTCAAATGGGTACAGTATTATATCACACCAAGTCAAATGGGTACAGTATTATATCACACCAAGTCAAATGGGTACAGTATTATATCACACCAAGTCAAATGGGTACAGTATTATATCAGATACCAAGTCAAATGGGTACAGTATTATATCACACCAAGTCAAATGGGTACAGTATTATATCACACCAAGTCAAATGGGTACAGTATTATATCAGACCAAGTCAAATGGGTACAGTATTATATCAGACAAGTCAAATGGGTACAGTATTATATCACACCAAGTCAAATGGGTACAGTATTATATCAGACACCAAGTCAAATGGGTACAGTGTTATATCACACCAAGTCAAATGGGTACAGTATTATATCACACCAAGTCAAATGGGTACAGTGTTATATCACACCAAGTCAAATGGGTACAGTATTATATCAGACACCAAGTCAAATGGGTACAGTATTATATCAGACACCAAGTCAAATGGGTACAGTATTATATCAGACCAAGTCAAATGGGTACAGTATTATATCAGACACCAAGTCAAATGGGTACAGTATTATATCACACCAAGTCAAATGGGTACAGTATTATATCAGACACCAAGTCAAATGGGTACAGTGTTATATCACACCAAGTCAAATGGGTACAGTATTATATCAGACACCAAGTCAAATGGGTACAGTATTATATCACACCAAGTCAAATGGGTACAGTATTATATCAGACCAAGTCAAATGGGTACAGTATTATATCAGACACCAAGTCAAATGGGTACAGTATTATATCAGACACCAAGTCAAATGGGTACAGTATTATATCACACCAAGTCAAATGGGTACAGTATTATATCACACCAAGTCAAATGGGTACAGTATTATATCACACCAAGTCAAATGGGTACAGTATTATATCACACCAAGTCAAATTGGTACAGTATTATATCACACCAAGTCAAATGGGTACAGTATTATATCAGACACCAAGTCAAATGGGTACAGTATTATATCACACCAAGTCAAATGGGTACAGTATTATATCACACCAAGTCAAATGGGTACAGTATTATATCAGACCAAGTCAAATGGGTACAGTATTATATCAGACAACAAGTCAAATGGGTACAGTATTATATCACACCAAGTCAAATGGGTACAGTATTATATCAGACACCAAATCAAATGGGTACAGTATTATATCAGACCAAGTCAAATGGGTACAGTATTATATCAGACACCAAGTCAAATGGGTACAGTATTATATCACACCAAGTCAAATGGGTACAGTATTATATCACACCAAGTCAAATGGGTACAGTATTATATCACACCAAGTCAAATGGGTACAGTATTATATTAGACACCAAGTCAAATGGGTACAGTATTATATCACACCAAGTCAAATGGGTACAGTATTATATCACACCAAGTCAAATGGGTACAGTATTATATCAGATACCAAGTCAAATGGGTACAGTATTATATCACACCAAGTCAAATGGGTACAGTATTATATCACACCAAGTCAAATGGGTACAGTATTATATCAGACAACAAGTCAAATGGGTACAGTATTATATCAGACCAAGTCAAATGGGTACAGTATTATATCACACCAAGTCAAATGGGTACAGTATTATATCAGACACCAAGTCAAATGGGTACAGTATTATATCAGACACCAAGTCAAATGGGTACAGTATTATATCAGACCAAGTCAAATGGGTACAGTATTATATCACACCAAGTCAAATGGGTACAGTATTATATCACACCAAGTCAAATGGGTACAGTATTATATCAGACAACAAGTCAAATGGGTACGGTATTATATCACACCAAGTCAAATGGGTACAGTATTATATCAGACCAAGTCAAATGGGTACAGTATTATATCAGACCAAGTCAAATGGGTACAGTATTATATCACACCAAGTCAAATGGGTACAGTATTATATCAGACAACAAGTCAAATGGGTACAGTATTATATCACACCAAGTCAAATGGGTACAGTATTATATCACACCAAGTCAAATGGGTACGGTATTATATCACACCAAGTCAAATGGGTACAGTATTATATCACACCAAGTCAAATGGGTACAGTATTATATCAGACACCAAGTCAAATGGGTACAGTATTATATCACACCAAGTCAAATGGGTACAGTATTATATCAGACACCAAGTCAAATGGGTACAGTATTATATCACACCAAGTCAAATGGGTACAGTATTATATCAGACACCAAGTCAAATGGGTACAGTATTATATCACACCAAGTCAAATGGGTACAGTATTATATCAGACAACAAGTCAAATGGGTACAGTATTATATCAGACACCAAGTCAAATGGGTACGGTATTATATCACACCAAGTCAAATGGGTACAGTATTATATCACACCAAGTCAAATGGGTACAGTATTATATCACACCAAGTCAAATGGGTACAGTATTATATCACACCAAGTCAAATGGGTACAGTATTATATCAGACACCAAGTCAAATGGGTACAGTATTATATCACACCAAGTCAAATGGGTACAGTATTATATCACACCAAGTCAAATGGGTACAGTATTATATCACACCAAGTCAAATGGGTACAGTATTATATCACACCAAGTCAAATGGGTACAGTATTATATCAGACAACAAGTCAAATGGGTACAGTATTATATCACACCAAGTCAAATGGGTACAGTATTATATCACACCAAGTCAAATGGGTACAGTATTATATCAGATACCTAGTCAAATGGGTACAGTATTATATCAGACAAGTCAAATGGGTACAGTATTATATCACACCAAGTCAAATTGGTACAGTATCAGATGCCACCTGTAGAGAAGCCCATATCAGGAATATATTAGACCTTCTCACATTTTTGTCCCCTTGATCTGTGACACTGGGTTATATATTGTGGATATGATATTTTTTGCAAAAGTAATTGATTCTTGTATACCAATCCAAATATTACACCATTTGAATTCACCTAATTCAGCTGATGATTCTAGTTTGATTTTTTGTTTTGAACTCTAAGGTAGGATTGCCTCACAATGATATCAGCCATCCAAAATTTAGATATATTGAGGTTATATGGCCACAAATTAATTTGATCGAAATGTTACATCTGATTGGTCAATCCAATGCTGTGTAACATCTCTTATTGGCCAATCAAATTTCTATATGTTACATCTGAAATGAATGTTTTGATATCGCCCTAGGAACCAGGATTGTGATGCAAGGTCTCCTTGTACTAACTGATAGCTATAACTGACACTGAACAACATACAATTGGCTGTTAATGGCATGTCTTCCTGGACAACTGGGGTAAACGGTCTTCCCCCGGAATGATACCCACAGTGTGGATTGTAATCTGAACTTCCTAAGAAACACATACCATGTACCCTGGGCAAGAATCAAACCAAATATACCTTAAACCTTCACCTGGGGTCCAATAATGTAAGCTGAAGAAATAAATGGATTAAAGATCTAATCAACCAATGTCAATTCGTAAGTTCAGACTTCCTTGTTTATGATAGAATGGAATTCATCCCAAACTCTAGTATATTTACAGCATGAAATATTCCCGGTATAATTTCATGGGTTTTCCTTGGCGCTTAGTAGACAAAGTTGGCACGAAAACAGAAAGCACTACCTTCAAATTTGGCAAAAAGTTATTTTTTCTGTATACAAATTGGCCAACATGTGCGATGAGAAATACTTCCAAGTAAAGCAAGATCAATATGAAAGCGTTTCTAAGCTTTAAAAGAGTCTACAGACACTATAATACTAGTAACTTGTCATACACTTTTGTAAAATGTTGTACACAGGATATCTGGAGCAAACCTAAGTAACATTGTCCTGTGAAGCAATTTGGAACAGGGAGGCTAATTACAGTTCCACAGCCAATCTACACATGGTAAATTAATTTCAAAGTTAAACACTTTCTGTTTTGAAACAATGCCTGTAGGGAATGTATTTGGAGATAAGCGATGCATCAGACCTAATTTTCTCTCTTTCAATTTAATTTCTTTGTCAACCTTTTAAGGTCGCATTCTGTTTAATTCTTCAGTTTTGGGCTAGATTGTTAAAATTGTCCTGGAGTAAATGAAGTCTTTAGAAAACTTTTCAGCAAAATAATTCCTTGTTTAAATTGTCTTGAAAGCTCCTGCTGTTATGTGTCCTACAATAAGACCATGCCTAGTAACAAGCCAATCCTATGTCTTTTACAGTCTATATGCCAACAATTGCTCTTTCATTGTCTTATAAGCTCATCCTCTAATCTGAATCAAAGTTAAGTGTTGGTCCCGTAGGTTTTTATAAGATAAATATGACATATTCAATATTTAAAAACAAATAATTCTGCTAAATTTTAATTAGAATGGCAGGAATTTTATCAGAAGACAAATCAATATTGTGGTAAATTCCCGTAACTATTTAGCAAAATCAGCTCTAAATTACAGACCCAATCTATACAATTTAAACAAGACTTGAATACAGACTATTTAGAACTGGTACCACAGTGTTTTCATTTAGAACCGGTCGCCGGCCAAATAGACCAGTTAGAATGGTGTTTTGGCCGGTTCAAATGACTAAATTCACTTTTTAAAAAATGTCTAAAAACATATTATCGTAATCCTCAGATACATGTATACCTGCTACTATTCATTTGTAGCCTTTTACAAATATTTTTATTGAAAACCCTGGTACCATATTCCATCCTGCAAAAAGTCACCATGGGGCCAATTGCATAATCTTTGACTTAATAGGTATGTATGTACGGGAGATGGTGCTGGCCTTATGTACAGGGCAATGAAATACATGGTAGCATATTGATAATGGTATTATTACTACATTGCAAAATATGGCGGAGAGCTAACGTTACCAGCCAGGGCAAATATCACAGAGAGCTAATGTTACCAGCCAGGGCAAATATCACAGAGAGCTAATGTTACCAGCCAGGGCAAATATGGCGGAGGGCTAATGTTACCAGCCAGGGCAAATATGGCGGAGGGCTAACATTACCAGCCAGGGCAAATATCACAGAGAGCTAATGTTACCAGCCAGGGCAAATATCACAGAGAGCTAATGTTACCAGCCAGGGCAAATATCACAGAGAGCTAATGTTACCAGCCAGGGCAAATATCACAGAGAGCTAATGTTACCAGCCAGGGCAAATATGGCGGAGGGCTAATGTTATCAGCCAGGGCAAATATCACAGAGAGCTAATGTTACCAGCCAGGGCAAATATCACAGAGAGCTAATGTTACCAGCCAGGGCAAATATCACAGAGAGCTAACGTTACCAGCCAGGGCAAATATGGCGGAGGGCTAACGTTACCAGCTAGGGCAAATATCACAGAGAGCTAATGTTACCAGCCAGGGCAAATATCACAGAGAGCTAATGCTACCAGCCAGGGAAAATATGGCAGAGGGCTAATGTTACCAGCCAGGGCAAATATCGAGGAGGGCTAATGTTATCAGTCAGGGCAAATATTGTGAAGGTTTAATGTTACCAGCCAGGGCAAATATCACAGAGGGCTAATGTTACTAGCCAGGGCAAATATGGCGGAGGGCTAATGTTACCAGCCAGGGCAAATATCGAGGAGGGCTAATGTTATCAGTCAGGGCAAATATTATGAAGGATTAATGTTACCAGCCAGGGCAAATATGGCAGAGGTCTAATGTTATCAGCCAGGGACATATTAGTTAAATGCTAGTGTCACCTTGATAAACACTAATAGGCAGGCAAGTTTTTCAATTCACATAGACAAGACACAGAATTTGTACATGCTGCAAGATTAATCAACAAACACAAATAAATATTTTGCTTATGATATATAGCTAGACAAGAGGCCCAAAGGGCCTTAACGGTCACCTGAGATTTAAAAAAATTTCGGTCAACTAAATTGACCCTTTTTGGCCCCACCCATCAGTCCTAATGGGGTCAGTCTATGAAGAGTATTTGATTCTTACATATAGTAGATAAGAAGATTTTTGAAATTTCAGTCAATTTGACCTTTTTGGCCCCGCCCACCAGCCCCTGGGGGTCAACCAGGGCCAACATGTACATAACATCAAACTGTAATCCCATGCTGATAATTTGATACAAGTTAGAATGAATTCCAATACAAATCCAACAAATAATAGTCAAAAATGTGATTTCCCTGTATAAACTATAGTAAAGTTTACCCCCTCCCCAGGGGCAAACGTGAGACCCCAGGGTCATGAAATTCACAATTTTGGTAAAGCACCTGAAGAGCCTTCCATCTATGAAGAGTATTTGATTCTAACATATCTGAGAGTAGAGAAGAAGATTTTTGAAATTTCAGTCAATTTGACCTTTTTTGGCCCCGCCCACCAGGCCCTGGGGGTCAACCAGGGCCAACATGTACATAACATCAAACTGTAATCCCATGCTGATAATTTGAACCAAGTTAGAATGAATTCCAATACAAATCCAACAAATAATAGTCAAAAATGTGATTTCCCTATATAAACTATAGTAAAGTTTACCCCCTACCCAGGGGCAAACGTGAGACCCCAGGGTCATGAAATTCACAATTTTGGTAAAGCACCTGAAGACCCTTCCATCTATGAAGAGTATTTGATTCTACCATATCTGAGAGTAGAGAAGAAGATTTTTGAAATTTTAGCCAATTTGACCCTTTTTGGCCCCGCCCACCAGCCCCTGGGGGTCAACTAGGGCCAACATGTACATACCATCAAAGTGTCATCCCATGCTGATAATTTGATACAAGTTAGAATGAATTCATATACAAATCCAACAAATAATAGTCAAAAATGTGATTTCCCTATATAAACTATAGTAAAGTTTACCCCCTCCCCAGGGGCAAATGTGAGACCCCAGGGTCATGCAATTCACAATTTTGGTAAAGCACCACAAGACCCTTTCATCTATAAAGAGTGTTTGACTCCACCATATCTGAGAGTAGAGATGAAGATTTTTGAAGTTTTAGTCAATTTGACCCTTTTTGGCCCCACCCCTCAGGCCCCTGGGGGGTGGGGACCATATAATTCACAATTTTGGTTGACCTTCAGCCATAGAAACTTTCCGCCAAATTTCATTGAATTTTGTTAAGTGGTTTTGGAGAAGAAGTCGAAAATGTAAAAAGTTTACGGACGGACGACGGACGACGGACGACGACGGACAAAAGGCGATTAGAATAGGTCACTTGAGACTTTGTCTCAGGTGACCTAAAAATGTCATGCGAGATATTCTATAGATTAATACCAGCATATGCTTGTCTGTATGGCCCATATCTAACAAAAAAAACTGATATATAATGTATAGATGGTTCATTAAATCCATACTTGGCTTTCTTAGCAAAATATACTGGTTATTGTCTTCTGTAGCTGGTATTTTCATATGATCACTAAGTCATGTAATTTCTAAATGTTCCGATATATTTTAAAACATGCAAGCAAGCAAGAATCAATCTAATGTTATCAGCCAAACACCATCTAGTAAATCACAAATCACAGCAAAATAAATTTGTTACTAGATGATTCATGGTTCATACAGAAATGGAGTCATTGAATTCAAATAAATTTTGGACATTAAAATCATTGAGACTTTCAGAACTTTCCATCAGTAAATTCAGAGAGTTTTCCTGGAGTTTTCTGTGACAATGACCGATAATACACAAGTCTGTACAGTCTGATTTCCTGTCACATTAATGAGTTTGCATGAAAAAAAGTGTAAAACATTCAATCTCTCTGACGTTTGTGGTAAATATAATTACCCTACAATTTGTCAATTAAAAACAAAAAGAATTTCCCCGGAAAATATTGGGTTTTTTTTATATGAAAAACACCAACTCAAAGACTGAACTCAACTTATCCATGGCAAATTCCAAGACAAAAAAATGAATTTGAAAGATTTTTTCCTGGCAAGAACGGGGTCGTTTCAAAGACTTGTCATGTCTGTGAGAACCATGTGAATAATTAAGCCTAAAAACAAGATAATATTTTTTTTGTAATTAAACAAATGCAAATTAATGAGGCTATGATATCAAAACAAATAAACGATATATTTATAGGAGGGTTTGTTAAAACTACCCCCTAGTTCTAGTACCAAACATTAACATATACACATCATACACATATACTATTTACCATTAATCCCCTAGAGTAACTGCTTCCCTCAGAATGCTGTAAACCAAATAAATGTCATTCATGAGTATCAAAATCTGAGATCTGAGAGCGTAAGACAATACAGAATCTGTCAACCCTTTTAGGGTGAGACGGCCGGGGGATCTCAACCGGAGGGGGAAGATTCTTAAGTTAGCAAACACAACGCTTGCCAAGCCTTTTGACAGCGTAAGAATCTTTCAACCCTTTTGGGATGAGACAGGGGTTCTCAACCAGAGGCGAAAGATTCTTAAATTAACAAACAGGAGGGTCAAGACATCCTTGTTCTCAGAATAGATCCATGTTTGATTATTTTTCCCACATATTTGCAAGCAAATGTATGTTTTTAAAGGTTTTATGAAAGTTTCATTGCACCATCTTACGACATCATCATTTACAACATGATTACTCAACGTAAACTGATGACATTACGTTATTGTGAGCAGCGTCATATAGCGCGTGCCAGCTGTATGAGATTGATTTATCGTTTCCCTAGAAACCACGAGATAACCCTGTGAAGTATGTAATACCTATCTATATCACACAGGGTTGATTGCATGCATTATCGTTTTTCTTTCACAGTTTCCTGTCAATAGATATCGCAAGTTATAATGGTGCACCAAATACATAGTGTCATAAAAATGTGCAGCAAACTTGATGATGTTACTCAATTCTGATGAGGCCACGCTGCATTAAGTGCTGTGTAAAGGGTACAAGCTTACCTTGTATGATTTTTTTATGAATTTTGACACATCTGATTCTGATGTTCTTGGTAAATTAAAGTAAAGGGAAATTCTGGTTTATCAGATAAGAGTAAAATCATTGCTAGTTTTTTTCTTTGGTCAGCTTGCACAAACATTATCAGACTTATTAACATATATTATACAACACATTGCTTAAACTTAAGTAGGGCTTTAAGTAAGGAAAATTAAGGAGAAATTGATCTAGATCAATTCGCGTCAAAACTAACTAGGCTATTCAAAGGTAAACTTTATTTAATTTTCATCAATTGTATAACAAATTATATCAACTTATATTAATCACGCTTGTTGGCCCAGAATTGGAAACATGCGATGTGTCTTATTGTGGGAGGAAACCGGAGTACCCCATGGGAAACCCACGTGGTCGGGCAGGTGACACTATACCTTTTAAAGTCTGATTGGGAATCGAACCCATACCACCTAGTGGAAAGGCAAGTGTGTTACCAATATGCCACCTGATCATCCATTCATCTGATAATGTATGTACATTTAAAGGTCTGATGACATAAATCAATTAAAACAAAGTTTAAAAAAATTAAGCCTCACAGAAAATACATGATTTTCTGTTCAGGTGAGAGGATATCAATATTAAGGTGTTATGGGTGTAATGTCACAGTTATGTACAACATAATGTAGGTATTAAAGTCAACATCTTCAAATAAACTACTTCAACTATACAAAATAATTTTTCCAAGAATTTTTAAATATAACTATTAAAAGCAAATTTCAATAATTTTTTTTCAAATAATGTATTACAAGGAAGAGTGACATTTCAATCTATCATTCCCATATATCGTGTCTTACCACCAAACCACCAGTTCACCAGGTACAGCCAAATTAAAAGTGAAAATATCCTTAAATGAAAATATGTTTCTGGCAGTTGTAAGAGTTCCACATCCTGTGAATTTCCGTTGTTATAATAGTAAAAGTTTGATTAAATCTCCAAAAATCTTCAATATCACTTTTCATTAGCTCTACACCATGAGTGAGCTGCTGGCCTTTTGTTGGGCTACACTGGAGTGTTCAGCGATCCCTTTGATACAGTCACAGAGCATAGAATCAATAACATACTGCCCTCTCAGCGTCCGAAACAGACTAGGCGTTCTGTTGGGGTCTTAAGCCTCACCACTGATTACTTGTAAGATTTTGTCGTTTACCAAGTTGACATTCCTGACGGAATACATGTACTTAGGGAAAACTGTCTGATAACGATCTAGAGGCTGTGTGGTTAAGGTGCAGGAGGTTCTCTATCATAGAAATAATCTTTGATTGTTTGGTGACCACATGGGTATCCGATTGGGACGACAACCTCCGCTGTCAACTTTCCTCAATACATGACTCTATGGCTTTTTCCAAAATCAATCTTCTCTTTTTGTTCCCAGATCAATTTCTCTCAGAGCTGAACTCCCCCTGATATTAATGTTCAGTCTAGCTCAAATATACACATAACATGATGATTGATATTACTGAGCCCCAGGAATCTTATAAACTTGAGATGTATAATAAAATTATCTAACAGTAAAAAATTAATTGAAGTAAGAAACTGTAGCTTACAATATTAAAATTTTGACATTTGCGATGCCAGATATTTTCATCTCATAGTTTTTTTTCGCCACTATGTTGCTTCCAGAGCTGTGTATTCTTAACATCAGAGCAATATTGCAATGTTCTTCCTGAAAGGATTAGCATAAAAAAAAGACTTTGATCCTAAAATGTGTTTTGTCACTGCATGGTCAAGCTCTAAAATCTTGATATCAGTCCGGATATCTGATAATGACTACAAGAACATATTAGGAGTGGACCCTCTACAATCAGAACTCTTTGAAAACTGAACTGTGAACTCTCTGTGAACTGATATCTTATTCTGAGTACGACAACCTGTTAAAAGTTGACCCTCTACAGTCAGAATTCTCTCTGATGTTTCTTTGACATTGTAAACAGTGTAAAAACCAAGCCATGCAGCTTAAAGCTTAAAACCATATTGGACTGATGAGTCTTTCTGCCCCCCTCGTCCGAGTCCTATAGACAGGTTATCACAGATCGGACTGATGAGTCTTTCTGTCCCCTTGTCCTGAGTTCTATAGACAGGGTATCATAGATCGGACTGATGAGTCTTTCTGCCCCTCGTCCCGAGTCCTAGACAGGGTATCATAGATCTGACTGATGAGTATTTCTGCCCCTCGTCCTGAGTCCTATAGACAGGTTATCATAGATCGGACTGATGAGTCTTTCTGCCCCTTGTCCTGAGTTCTATAGACAGGGTATCACAGATCGGACTGATGAGTCTTTCTGCCCCTCGTCCTGAGTCCTATAGACAGGGTATCATCTAAAACCAGATCGGACTGATGAGTCTTTCTGCCCCTCGTCCCGAGTCCTATAGACAGGGTATCACAGATCTGACTGATGAGTCTTTCTGCCCCTTGTCCTGAGTTCTATAGACAGGTTATCACAGATCGGACTGATGAGTCTTCCTGCCCCTCGTCCTGAGTCCTATAGACAGGTTATCATAGATCTGACTGATGAGTATTTCTGCCCCCGCGTGCTGCTCAGTTCTATAGACAGGGTATCATAGATCGGACTGATGAGTATTTCTGCCCCCTCGTCCTGAGTTCTATATATAGGCAGTGTACATGTATAACTGAAATCTGTTCTTATTTTGGGGATTTTGATTGTCCCCAATATTTGGCCCAATCCATCATGTCCAATGGAACTTAACCTATTTCAGTTAATAAAAACATAATAGTCGAACCAAGAATTGTTTCAAGCCAAATATTGTATTATGTACAATAGAATTTTCAAAGAAAAATACCCTCAAGTCTAATTATTGGTTCTTCACTGTCTTATGACAAGAGTTTTATAGGTATGGTTAAAACTTTAATTTCTACATTAGATTCACTTACAAATATTAAATGCTTAGTTTGGTTAAAATCTGTTAAATCCTTCAGTAGGAGTAGCCAAAGAAACATAACAGTCATATGTACACAGACATTTCAATGCAGCTGTTCATTTATATACAACCACAATTTGTGTTACCATGAAGACGAAAAAAACATGAATATTAATATTTGATGGCATACAAAGAGATACAACTGTAATGTGATATATATAGTAACAGCGGATAGTGACTGGACAAGTATATGGAGGAAAGTTTCTGTTGCTACGACAATACAACACCCAGCATGGATGTCTATAGACCTCACAAAACACAGTAACTGTGCCTAAAAAAGCAATAGTTTTGAATTTAGATGCAAGATATGAGGTTTTAGGGTAAGACTTGGAGGCCAGAGGAATATTGATCGTCCTAAGTTACAGATAGGACACAATGGTTACGATGGAGATCTGGTTAAAGGCTTCACTCGGAATCAATGACATTTGTCAATACCTATAGGCCAAAAATCATTAGTTATCTATAAGAATTTGTTCCTGTCCTTAAACTGTGGACAGATCTGAATTTTAAATCAGAACTTTGTGTAAATGTGTCCCTCTTCATACCAATATTGAATTTAGAATAAGTCTTTTGCCATACATGGATCTTATAAAAGACACAGTAAATTCTGAATGAAGAATTAAAAATCTGCCCCATACTGCTGTGTTTGTCCTTTTAGGACTTGTCAGAGATGCCAGGGGCACTATACAGTAGGGGCACTATACAGTGGTGTTGTCCTTCTAGGACTTGTCAGAGATGCCAGGGGCATCAAACAGCTGTGTTGTCCTTCTAGGACTCTTCAGAGATGCCAGGGGCACTATACAGTAGGGGCACTATACAGTAGGGGCACTATACAGTGGTGTTGTCCTTCTAGGACTTGTCAGAGATGCCAGGGGCACCAAACAGCAGTGTTGTCCTTCTAGGACTTGTCAGAGATGCCAGGGGCACCAAACAGCAGTGTTGTCCTTCTAGGACTTGTCAGAGATGCCAGGGGCACCAAACAGTTTGGTTGTCCTTCTAGGACTCTTCAGAGATGGCAGGGGCACCAAACAGCTGTGTTGTCCTTCTAGGACTTGTCAGAGATGGCAGGGGCACCAAACAGCTGTGTTGTCCTTCTAGGACTTGTCAGAGATGCTAGGGGCACTATACAGTGGTGTTGTCCTTCTAGGACTTGTCACAGATGCCAGGGGCACCAAACAGCTGTGTTGTCCTTCTAGGACTTGTCAGAGATGCCAGGGGCACTATACAGTGATGTTGTCCTTCTAGGACTTGTCAGAGATGCCAGGGGCACCAAACAGCTGTGTTGTCCTTCTAGGACTTGTCAGAGATGCCAGGGGCACCAAACAGCTGTGTTGTCCTTCTAGGACTTGTCAGAGATGCTAGGGGCACTATACAGTGGTGTTGTCCTTCTAGGACTCGTCAGAGATGCCAGGGGCACCAAACAGCTGTGTTGTCCTTCTAGGACTTGTCAGAGATGCCAGGGGCACTATACAGTGATGCTGTCCTTCTAGGACTTGTCAGAGATGCCAGGGGCACCAAACAGCTGTGTTGTCCTTCTAGGACTTGTCAGAGATGCCAGGGGCACCAAACAGCTGTGTTGTCCTTCTAGGACTTGTCAGAGATGCCAGGGGCACCAAACAGCTGTGTTGTCCTTCTAGGACTTGTCAGAGATGCCAGGGGCACCAAACAGCAGTGTTGTCCTTCTAGGACTTGTCAGAGATGCTAGGTGCACCAAACAATTTTGTTGTCCTTCTAGGACTCTTCAGAGATGGCAGGGGCACCAAACAGCTGTGTTGTCCTTCTAGGACTTGTCAGAGATGCCAGGGGCACCAAACGGATGTGTTGTCCTTCTAGGTCTTGTCAGAGATGCCAGGGGCACTATACAGTAGGGGCACCAAACAGTAGTGTTGTCGTTCTAGGACTTGTCAGAGATGCCAGGGGCACCAAACAATTTTGTTGTCGTTCTAGGACTCTTCAGAGATGCCAGGGGCACCAAACAGCAGTGTTGGCCTTGTAGGATGCATCAGTGATGCTAAGGGGCACCAAACAGCTATGTTGTCCTTCTAGGACTTGTCAGAGATGTTAGGGGCACTATACAGTGGTGTTGTCGATCTAGGTCTCACCTGTGATGCCAGGGGCACCATACAATTTTGTTGTCCTTTTAGGACTTGTCAGTGATGTCAGGGGCACAATATAACTCTGTTGTCCTTCTAAGTTATTCCAGGGACACCAAACAGCTGTGTTGACATTGAAGATATATGGGCTTATTTATGGGCAGGGGCAGATAAATAATATTGTAACCAGACTATTTTTTGAATACTATTAAATCTAATCTATAATCTGTCAAGAAAATTTAACAAAAACCTTTGTGTCATTAAATCACACATCAACGGTCTGATATTTAGCCTTTATGTGTCCTAAACCAGGGTGTTTTTGTGTTCTTTGATACCTAACAATAATTGTACACAGTGCTGCTGAAATATAACACCACTCTATAAATACCAACACTGAATCACAGTAAAACCTAAATTCCTCCTAAATTTCACATCTGACAAATTACTTTCTATAAATATTCATGATAAATTTGAATTTACAAATGTTTTCAGAAAAACAAATTAGAAAGAATCTCATAAATCACGTTTTATTTGATAAACGGCGCAACCTCGGGATAGGAGCCGATATCATTCTGATGATGTTGTTCCATATTTTATCGAGTTATATGACATTTTGGCGTGGTTGCCTGTTTTTTATGATTTCTTATCCTGATCCAATCACTTGAGCTGGTATTCAGCTCTGACAGAAAGCTATAGAAGTGTGCGCTGTGTGTATATATGGCCAAATTTTGGAACGACAAAATCATTACAAAAGCAAATATATGTAAAATTCATTAAACAAACAATATAAATATATATGTAGAGGGTGAGGGTTATATAGAGGGTTGGGGTTAGGTAGTGGGTAGGGGTTAGGTAATGGGTAGGGGTTAGGTAGAGGATGGGGGGGGGGGGGGGGTTAGGGAGGGGGGGGGGGTAGAGGGGTATGGAGGATTTTAGCCACTTTTTAAGCATAGAACATAACATTGGTTGTGACACTTTACCAATTGTTCTTGAGGCTTATTGTTGTTTATAGTCATTAAAGATTGTAGTTTTGGTAAATTGTGGGGAATTCTGTTTAATTGTATAATATGCAAAAAGAGTGTCATCAACATCATTGGTGTCTTGGGGAAATTATTCAAGAAATCTTAATATATAAATATATCCGACACGCTGTTGTGTGTCATCTGTGTCGGGTGTGTGGAGAAATTTCATGATAACGTAAAAGTGAACCTACATGTTTTTGATATACACTCTCTTAATTAAACAAATGCTGGTAACAACTTTTATATCCTTGTCAAAGAATGAAACAAGTTATTGAAAACAACAGCTTCTAATTGGCAGAATTATGCAATCTTTTTGGCAGTGATGGGAGACAGGTTTGTTAGGAGAGAAAATTATGGTTTCGTCACACATATTTCTCGTTTCAACAAGTTTTTTTTCTAAACGTATTTCACACAAAAGAAGATCAAGTTTCAGTTTCAAGACAATACTATTTTTTTTCTCTCCATTTTCTTGGAAGGAACCTTTCAGATATCCCAACACTCTTGCAATCATTGCATTGCTGATGCCACGAAACGTTCCAACTTCAGCTATCAATGTCCTTCCCTCCATCAGCGATCAGAAAAAACATAAATGAGACAGACTTCGCAATATCCTTCCCAGAACTACTAGGCTGAGTGTCCGTCTGCTCTGCCCTCAGTGATTACTTTATTGTCTTGAAAGGTTTTAACGTACACACTTTTCAATAGATGTTTCTATTAAACAACATTCTTATTTCATTGGGAATACAACACATTTAATTCCATCCTGTCAGAAAGGTGATGGACCAATTTACTACAAGGAATTCGATACATTTAAACTATTTACCTTATAGGATTTCTACAAAAGCAAAATATAGAATTACACGTAACAGGGATGTGTCTGCAAAAAATTCTCTAGTTTAAAAATTCTGCTCTGATATCTCTAGACTTCAGTCAATATTAAGATTATTTCTCTGTGATATCTCCAGACTTCAGTCAAATTATCAAGATAATTTGTCTGTGATGTTACATGCTTTCAGTAAATATTAAGATCATTTCTCTGTGATGTCTCTAGCTTTAAGTCAATATTAAGATCATTTCTCTGTGATGTCTCTAGCTTTGAGTCAATATTAAGATCATTTCTCTGTGATGTCTCTTGCTTTGAGTCAATATGAAGATCATTTCTTTGTGATGTCTCTAGACTTCAGTCAAATTATTAAGATCATTTTTCTATGATGTCTCTAGCTTTCAGTAAATATCAAGATCATTTCTCTGTGATGTCTCCAGCTTTTGGTCAATAAATTAAGATCATTTCTCTGTGATGTCTCTAGGTTTCAGTCAATATTAAGACAATTTCTCTGTGATGTCACTTGCTTTCAGTCAATATTAAGACAATTTCTCTGTGATGTCACTTGCTTTCAGTCAATTTTAAGATAATTTCTCTGTGATGTCTCTAGCTTTCAGTCAATATTAAGATAATTTCTCTGTGATGTCTCTAGACTTCAGCCAAATTATTAAGATAATTTTTCTGTGATGTCACTTGCTTTCAGTCACACTATTATGATAATTTCTCTGATGTCTATGCGTCAGTCAATATCAAGATCATATCTCTGTGACGTCTCTAGATTTCTGTCAATATTAAGACTATTTCTATCAGGAATTTGCTCAAATCTGTGAAATATGCACAGTAGACTTAAATTAAATCAGACCATTCAGCAAACAAATACTTTGGTGAAAAAACTTAAATCTCATTTTTGAACCATATTTCAAAATAATATTTCTGTAAGTTGAAAGTGAAGGGAGTTGAAAAACTATGTATATTAAAAATTTAATTATGAATCTTACTCTTACTTCATAAATACAGCGCATAACAAAAGAGAAGAAATCAGGTTTTGCTGAAGATTGCAAATCAAACTGATGGAAGACCTAGTTTAAAGAGTGCTCGCATCTGCCATACACTGTAACTTCATATGTCAAAGAAATGTTTTTATGTTTTATTGATTGTGCAAAGAAACAGAAATCATACAAAGGAATGAGACTTCACACCAGGAATGAAACTGCAGAAATCATACAGAGGAACGACGCTTCACACCAGGAAAGGTAATCAATGTCAGATCTTATATATCTCAATTTCTAATCACTCGTATAAATGGTGTTGGAGAGTTCAGATGTTCCAAAATGCTCAGATGTAGTTTGTATTTTTATTGTTTTTTTATCGATCCTAAAAATTAAGAGGGGAAAGATAGCATTAACAACAACTGAGGTGGCATTATTCATGGATGACCTTGGTACTGACATTAAGGATAACGATACCATAGGACACAAGTCCATGGCTGACCTTGGTACTGACCTTGGTACTGACCTTGGTACTGAGATTAATGATAAACCATAGGACACAAGTCCATGGCTGACCTTGGTACTGAGATTAATGATAAACCATAGGACAAAAGTCCATGGCTGACCTTGGTACTGACCTTGGTACTGAGATTAATGATAAACCATAGGGCACAAGTCCATGGCTGACCTTGGTACTGACCTTGGTACTGAGATTAATGATAAACCATAGGACACAAGTCCATGGCTGACCTTGGTACTGAGATTAATGATAAACCATAGGACACAAGTCCATGGCTGACCTTGGTACTGACCTTGGTACTGAGATTAATGATAAACCAAAGGACATAAGTCAATGGTTGACCTTGGTACTGAGATTAATGATCAACAATAGGACACAAGTTCATGGCTGACCTTGGTACTGACATTAATGATAAACCATAGGACACAAGTCCATGGCTGACCTTGGTACTGAGATTAATGATAAACCAAAGGACACAAGTCCATGGCTGACCTTGGTACTTAGATTAAGGATAAACCAAAGACACAAGTCCATGGCTGACCTTGGTACTGACCTTGGTACTGAGATTAATGATAAACCATAGGACACAAGTTCATGGCTGACCTTGGTACTGACATTAATGATAAACCATAGGACACAAGTTCATGGCTGACCTTGGTACTGAGATTAATGATAAACCATAGGACACAAGTCCATGGCTGACCTTGGTACTTAGATTAAGGATAAACCAAAGACACAAGTCCATGGCTGACCTTGGTACTGACCTTGGTACTGACCTTGGTACTGAGATTAATGATAAACCATAGGACACAAGTCCATGGCTGACCTTGGTACTGACCTTGGTACTGAGATTAATGATAAACCAAAGACACAAGTCCATGGCTGACCTTGGTACTGAGATTAATGATAAACCATAGGACACAAGTCCATGGCTGACCAACATGGACAACCTTGGTACTGATATTTATGATAAACAATAGGACACAAGTCCATGGCTGACCTTGGTACTGACCTTGGTACTGACCTTGGTACTGACCTTGGTACTGACATTAATGATGAACCATAGGACACAAGTCCATGGCTGACCTTGGTACTGACCTTGGTACTGACATTAATGATAAACCATAGGACACAAGTCCATGGCTGACCTTGGTACTTAGATTAAGGATAAACCAAAGGACACAAGTCCATGGTTGACCTTTGAACTGAGATTTAGGATAAAGATATCGTTGGACACATGTCCCAGAAAATCTTCGTAAAGGGAGACACCTTTTTTTATCGCTGAAGATCTATTTAGAAAAATCTTAATGGTTGCTTTGCCTGTTGGTTGGTTTATCATCAAGTGGATAGCCAGGACCATATTGAGGCAGGGTAGTAAATGCTGGCTAACCCCAGCTGAAATTTAACCATATTCTAAAGATTTTAAAAGGAAGTTTAATTAAACATTTGTTACAAAAGATATCAATCTTCATTCATTACTGAAGACTCCTTCCAGAAATTTAAATATTAAGGAAATTCTGTGTGTGTCTCAGATATCTATAATGGCCTTGGAATCAGTTTCTGTATAAAACCTAAATATGTGGTTTAGAATAACAATCACAGCATGTCTACAAGATGGAGATGTCAGAATCACAGCAAGATCAAGGTCACAAACTTTAAAATCTTCCCACATATCACTGTTTATAAACATTGAATCGTATTAAGGGATACAGCCCTGTTAAGATTCTGTTACTGACACTAAAATTATCATACAAAAACAATTACAGGTTTCAGAGCTTTATACAGGGAGTGTTAAATAAAGGTAATTATTTACATTGATATTGCAGAAAGGTATTAAATCTATATATAGCCCAACTGGTATTAAAGTAAATAACAATTTCCTGAGTTAGGTAGTGGTGGTGTTTAGTGAAAAGGCAAATCATTTACCAATGAACATACTGATTTTTGTTTTAAGAAAACAATTTCCTATTGTGAAAGACAGGGAACTTCAAAACCGCTGTAGTTTGATATTGAAATGTTGTGACTATTAAACTCACAATGAGAAAGAACAATCACAGACTTCCTTGAAGACAGGAAAAGGAAATCAACATAAATTATGTCCAAATTTATATCATTTGTCATATAAACAAGGAAAGAGGCCATTTATAGCATCAGCACTCCCCCACTCCCCCCCCCCATCCCCCACTCCACCCCCCCCCCCCCCCGCCAATCCTCCACCCCCCCCCCCCCCCATCCCACCACAATCCAACACCTCTACCTCTTCTTCCCTCACACAACTTAAGCCTTGTTTTAGTCATGAGGAAGGGTGCTGTTTGAGGATGAATGAGGAAGGGTGCTGTTTGAGGATGACTGAGGAAGGGTGCTGTTTGAGGATGACTGAGGAAGGGTGCTGTTTGGAGATGACCGAGGAAGGGTGCTGTTTGGAGATGACCGAGGAAGGGTGCTGTTTGAGGATGACCGAGGAAGGGTGCTGTTTGAGGATGACCGAGGAAGGGTGCTGTTTGAGGATGACCGAGGAAGGGTGCTGTTTGAGGATGACCGAGGAAGGGTGCTGTTTGAGGATGACCGAGGAAGGGTGCTGTTTGAGGATGACCGAGGAAGGGTGCTGTTTGAGGATGACCGAGGAAGGGTGCTGTTTGAGGATGACCTAGGAAGGGTGCTGTTTGAGGATGACCGAGGAAGGGTGCTGTTTGGAGATGACCGAGGAGGGGTGCTGTTTGAAGATGACCGAGGAGGGGTGCTGTTTGAGGATGACCGAGGAAGGGTGCTGTTTGAGGATGACCGAGGAAGGGTGCTGTTTGAGGATGACCGAGGAAGGGTGCTGTTTGAGGATGACCGAGGAAGGGTGCTGTTTGAGGATGACCGAGGAAGGGTGCTGTTTGAGGATGACCGAGGAAGGGTGCTGTTTGAGGATGACCGAGGAAGGGTGCTGTTTGAGGATGACCGAGGAAGGGTGCTGTTTGAGGATGACCGAGGAAGGGTGCTGTTTGAGGATGACCGAGGAAGGGTGCTGTTTGAGGATGACCGAGGAAGGGTGCTGTTTGAGGATGACCGAGGAAGGGTGCTGTTTGAGGATGACCGAGGAAGGGTGCTGTTTGAGGATGACCGAGGAAGGGTGCTGTTTGAGGATGACCGAGGAAGGGTGCTGTTTGAGGATGACCGAGGAAGGGTGCTGTTTGAGGATGACCGAGGAAGGGTGCTGTTTGAGGATGACCGAGGAAGGGTGCTGTTTGAGGTTGACCGAGGAAGGGTGCTGTTTGAGGATGACTGAGGAAGGGTGCTGTTTGAGGATGACCTAGGAAGGGTGCTGTTTGAGGATGACCGAGGAAGGGTGCTGTTTGGAGATGACCGAGGAAGGGTGCTGTTTGAGGATGACCGAGGAAGGGTGCTGTTTGAGGATGACCGAGGAAGGGTGCTGTTTGAGGATGACCGAGGAAGGGTGCTGTTTGAGGATGACCGAGGAAGGGTGCTGTTTGAGGATGACCGAGGAAGGGTGCTGTTTGAGGATGACCGAGGAAGGGTGCTGTTTGAGGATGACCGAGGAAGGGTGCTGTTTGAGGATGACCGAGGAAGGGTGCTGTTTGAGGATGACCGAGGAAGGGTGCTGTTTGAGGATGACCGAGGAAGGGTGCTGTTTGAGGATGACCGAGGAAGGGTGCTGTTTGAGGATGACCGAGGAAGGGTGCTGTTTGAGGATGACCGAGGAAGGGTGCTGTTTGAGGATGACCGAGGAAGGGTGCTGTTTGAGGATGACCGAGGAAGGGTGCTGTTTGAGGATGACCGAGGAAGGGTGCTGTTTGAGGTTGACCGAGGAAGGGTGCTGTTTGAGGATGACTGAGGAGGGGTGCTGTTTGAGGATGACTGAGGAAGGGTGCTGTTTGAGGATGACTGAGGAGGGGTGCTGTTTGAGGATGACTGAGGAAGGGTGCTGTTTGAGGATGACTGAGGAAGGGTGCTGTTTGAGGATGACTGAGGAAGGGTGCTGTTTGAGGATGACTGAGGAAGGGTGCTGTTTGAGGATGACTGAGGAAGGGTGCTGTTTGAGGATGACTGAGGAAGGGTGCTGTTTGAGGATGACTGAGGAAGGGTGCTGTTTGAGGATGACTGAGGAAGGGTGCTGTTTGAGGATGACTGAGGAAGGGTGCTGTTTGAGGATGACTGAGGAAGGGTGCTGTTTGAGGATGACTGAGGAAGGGTGCTGTTTGAGGATGACTGAGGAAGGGTGCTGTTTGAGGATGACTGAGGAAGGGTGCTGTTTGGGAACTAAGGTGAATGATGTCCTTAGGGCACTTTTAGGTGATGGCACTTTCAACATGATGCAATTTTTTTTCATAAACAAATTGGTTTTTCCTAGCACTAAGATAGGTTTTCATTTTCAGATTCAATCAGTAACATGGCTTCCTTATCCCTCTGTGATTTCTTTGTCATTAATACTGTACATATATATATATACCTAAGTTTATGTACATCATTCGGCTTTTTTGTTCAATTTTTTGCCATAAAATTGAATCGTTTTCCCATTTTGTGTCCACAGTCTGTAACGTCTTCTTTAGTTACGACTTCGGTTACCACATAGCAACGAAAATGTCAATGACTACTGACAAGTGCCTAATCTCAATTCAAACATCTTTAGGACTCTGAGCAATACAAATTGTCTCTGCATGGCCATGGAAATGAGGTAAAACCTATCACATGTTTGTACGCGTAAATATGACAAAATACTTTAAAGATTGGATTTATTTTACAGACAAATTTTGAGCAATGTACAATTGAGTACTTACACAACTGCCACCTGGTGTTGAGTATCCACTCCGAGATGAGGCGTAGTGTCTGTAGCCATATCTATTGAACAAAATGAGAGAATGCTATCAACAATCAACAACAGACTCAACAGTTTTTTTTTTAAATCATTTTGGAATGTAGAAATCTACTATTATATTTAATAGTTCTCATGATTCTGTAGATAACGGTTATTTAGGAGTATAACACATTTTGTTGTCATCTATTTAAATCAAACTTAACAATCCTTTAGGAAGCTACAGATCATTTATCACCAAGACCTCATGGTGTGTTTCAAAAGTAACATGGAGATTTTTCTAATGTATTTGACATTTTTAGTTACCATCTTGTATTATTTTACAGCTTCAAAATTTACCATCATTATAAATATAGGGTCGTAGGAAATATTTACTCCAATTTGTTCTTGTGAAAATTCTATATATATATCCTGTTTGAATCAAAAACAAATTCTAATTTATAACTTTAACATGCCTACAGAAGCCTGATGGTGGCTATGTTGAATTTCTAATTTGGTAAGACCATGATTATCTATGAGGAATAGAGAAGTTGGTGGACAAAGACAATCATTTGTTAACAATTTAACTAAACTACAATATATAAGGGTATCGGCTCATTGCCAGGTACATTTGTCTGCACTCATAGTCAGATAAATACGGTATGTTCGAAATCATCTTCAAAGTCATATGCTGATTTAAACCACAACAAATCCAAACAACTTCAGCCAAATGCTGATTTATGACATTGTTTACGTTATAACAGGTAAATTTGATCCTACACTTGAGAATTTACTCTATGTAACAAAATATAAGATGAAGCGTGTTCTGCAGCTCACATGTTTTTAGATTTGACATCACATCGAGACACACGAGCTTTACTGTGTGTGGTTGGATTGAGATATTATGTTTGGTGTCAGAATATTCCGGAGTGACATTGGATTTAAAGTTTTACAGAACAGACAATATGACTCGGTCACATCAATCACTACACAGTATCAAATAGTTCCTACAATATGATGTATCAAAGTCTGCCCTTACAGAAATGAGAGATCTAATGCCAATAGTCGCAGTAATGCTGCAACTAATGATTGCTACAAGGCTGCAACAACCTTTTACTGTTAATTTGCATTAATTATGGAGCAAAATATTTGTATGCAGAAACAATAAATTAAACAATAAATTTTTCTATAAATGTCATTGTTGAAGTTTCTATTGTTCAATATTTTACTCTACCTGGGGAGGTTATTTCATTGTTATGCAATAAGCCCCTCCCTTTGTGTCAGGGATCAATCATTTCCCACATAATAACAAGGGGATCACATGGTTTCTAGGGATAATCGATCTCACATAGGGAAGGGAAAAGCAGCTGGACTAACGGCATTCACAATAGCGTAACGTCATCATTTCATATATAGTGTAACCGCAAATTAATAACATAACAATTCTGATGGACATTTCACGGGACATTGATGATAAGCGCAAAAAAAAGGTTTTTGTAACACCTTAGTTCCTTTTTTAAAAGTATGTGAGAAAAATGATCAAACATGGACCTATTCTCTGGACAGGGATATCTCAATCCTCATATAAACCTCGGCAAGCCTCGTGCTGACCAGCCAAACTTCGACACTCGGGCTGAGATATCCCTGTACAAGGCCCGTGTAAGAGTCTATTAGTGCTGATCCTCCGGGTTTATTGCTGTCCACAGTCTGACATATAAACAATACTAACCTTGCCTCTATGTCAGAATAAGCATCGTACAAGTCATCATTGTACCCACGATAGAGTTGGTCTCTCTGTCGTCGAGTCAGGATCCGTCTTCGTCGGTTTTCCTTCCTGTCATCATCCATCTGTCACCAATAAAACCAAATCATAAATCAGATGTGTACACCAACAGTAGATATCAAAATATCCCGACCAAGTCACTTAGAACTGGGGTTAACCACATAATAAAAAATAACCAAATTAACACCAGAATTGACATCCATGTTCCTCCGACCTGCCACACAGGACATACAAAATAATATATATCAATGAAATAAATATCAATCTGGTATAGAACACAGGTATATGAATATTTCCTTTCCAGAACAATCCTCGTCCTCTAATCAACATCAAACTCCGATCTCAGACTGAAACTCTGATAATACACAAATCTCCTCCACTATAGTTTTCAAGCTTTACTTCATTTTCCCTATTTGAGTAAACTTTCACTTCTTCCCTCTGCTGTTCTTAGCAATAATGCCTTTGTTTTAAGCCTTTGGCATTTTCCAGCTTGTTGAAAGTGGTTAATATCTTGTTATCATTTTATAATACTGAATTGCATTGGTTATCATACTTTTGATAAAAATAATATTGCCTATATTCTATTTAGGTATAAACCCACGCGATTATATCTAGTACTGTCTGTCAGAAACACACCCTTACCTCCTCCTTTGACAGCTTCTGTTTGAATTCCCGCTGTCGTTGTTTGTTTCTCCACTTTTCCAGTCCTGCTTTATCTTCTATGGAGTGTTCGTCCACCTTACCAGGGGGCTCACCGGTGAATGGTGCCTGTAAGGCAGAATCACATGTATAATCTCTAGACCTCTTATGGTTCTGTCTACAGGACCAAACTCTCGTGAAATAAACATTAATTCTGGTCCCATTCAAGTAAGGATCCATCTGACCGTGATAATCCAATGACTTATTCAAATTCAATTTTGATACTGTGTATTTACAATTCCATGCTGATCGTCACAGCTTCAGAGCTTTCATCATTTGTTCATTCCCAATGACTTTAATTAAAATGTATCTGATCTTAATTACCTTAAACTGATAAAACAAACTAATTAACACAACTTTGTGTCTTAGATGATAAAAATTTTCACAAAACAAGCTGCTGTAAGTACCACAATGGCATGACAATTAATTGCATATAATAAAATCATTGTGACTTTTAAATGAATAATTTATATTCTGCATAAAAAGTAAATGCAGAATTAAATGTATTCATGTTATATGGGATAACTTCGAAATCCAAAGAATCCCAAAGGCATAGCAAAAATCTCAGAGCACTGTAAAAAGTATTGACATAAACAAAACATGTCAGCATGCTGCATTCAACTTAATTGAACGATCACAACAAGGCGTTTTAGGGTGAAGACTACAGGGCATTCAGTTATTGCCTAAGTGACTTCAAAACAAAGACAAGAAATGAAATGTTACTCCCAATGATGGTTTTATAGGCGTGGTGTGTAGTTCTCACAGAAATGGTGGAGTAGTTTTATTGAGGTACGGTAGCTGTTTGTTATGACTTTCTCATGAATGTTTGATTCATTTGCGAAATAGCTTCGCCATAAAGAAAGTGACTTCCCATGGCATTGGCAGTAAACTATGAAAAGAGAACCTGAAATATAGAAATTAATGGCTCGAATATTTCACAACAAAATAACAATAAAGCTTTTTTCTGAACCAGTTACGTAAACTTTGCTACACTTTGGTCTTAAAAGCATAGCTGTATGTTTACGTGGATGGCATGATGTAAGGTTACTCTATTTTATAATAAATTTACACATGTATAAATGTGAATTATGGTTCGTGTGGACTGACAGGGACAAGACAGAACACCAACCACCAATACATGTGGCCTGACAGGGACAAGACAGAACACCAACCACCGATACATGTGGCCTGGGAGAGACAAGACAGAACACCAACCACCCATACATGTGGCCTAAGAGGGACAAGACAGAACACCAACCACCGATACATGTGGCCTGGGAGAGACAAGACAGAACACCAACCACCCATACATGTGGCCTAAGAGGGACAAGACAGAACACCAACCACCGATACATGTGGCCTGGGAGAGACAAGACAGAACACCAACCACCGATACATGTGGCCTGGGAGGGACAAGACAGAACACCAACCACTGATACATGTGGCCTGACAGGGACAAGACAGAACACCAACCACCGATACATGTGGCCTAGGAGGGACAAAACAGAACACCAACCACCGATACATGTGGCCTGGGAGAGACAAGACAGAACACCAACCACCGATACATGTGGCCTAAGAGGGACAAGACAGAACACCAACCACCGATACATGTGGCCTGGGAGAGACAAGACAGAACACCAACCACCGATACATGTGGCCTAAGAGGGACAAGACAGAACACCAACCACCGATACATGTGGCCTGGGAGAGACAAGACAGAACACCAACCACCGATACATGTGGCCTGACAGGGACAAGACAGAACACCAACCACCGATACATGTGGCCTGGGAGAGACAAGACAGAACACCAACCACCGATACATGTGGCCTGGGAGAGACAAGACAGAACACCAACCACCGATACATGTGGCCTGACAGGGACAAGACAGAACACCAACCACCGATGAATGTGGCCTGACAGAGACAAGACAGAACACCAACCACCGATACATGTGGCCTGGGAGAGACAAGACAGAACACCAACCACCGATACATGTGGCCTGACAGGGACAAGACAGAACACCAACCACCGATACATGTGGCCTGGGAGAGACAAGACAGAACACCAACCACCGATACATGTGGCCTGGGAGGGACAAGACAGAACACCAACCACCGATACATGTGGCCTGGGAGGGACAAGACAGAACACCAACCACCGATACATGTGGCCTGGGAGAGACAAGACAGAACACCAACCAACGATACAAGTGGCCTGACAGGGACAAGACAGAACACCAACCACCGGTACATGTGGCCTGGGAGGGACAAGACAGAACACCAACCACCGATACATGTGGCCTGGGAGGGACAAAACATAACACCAACCACCGATACATGTGGCCTAAGAGGGACAAAACATAACACCAACCACCGATACATGTGGCCTAAGAGGGACAAAACATAACACCAACCACCGATACATGTGGCCTAAGAGGGACAAGACAGAACACCAACCACCGATACATGTGGCCTGGGAGAGACAAGACAGAACACCAACCACCGATACATGTGGCCTGGGAGGGACAAGACAGAACACCAACCACCGGTACATGTGGCCTAGGAGGGACAAGACAGAACACCAACCACCGGTACATGTGGCCTGGGAGGGACAAGACAGAACACCAACCACCGATACATGTGGCCTAAGAGGGACAAGACAGAACAACAACCACCGATACATAGCAACACAGTTAAAAGACACACTAGTGACAGCATCTAAGACACATCAGTTTTCAACGTAATTTATATAGAAGAGACATTAAACCTGACGGACATTAAGTACAACTAGAAGAACCAAAACGGCCCATACATTGAACTTTTCTCAGTGGAGGGTTTCTGTGAAAATAAATTGCTTTTAGAATTTGCCATGTGCCTTGGATATGAGTATCCGTATTGTTGGAGACAGTCATGCAGCGTTCCATTGCGACCCTCGTAAAGTTTTCAAGATAGTAAAGCAACAATACATCATTTTCTGAACAGATTGTCAGTCCCCAAATGAATAATTTGTACTGAGTGATGACAACACTAACTTTTCCTTTTTTTCGCTTTTGTTTCTCATCAATCTTCTCCCTATATTCTGAACGATCAAGCATGCTTGCAGTGCTACATAACAGCTGCATCTCTGTACTGAGACACAATGGTAAATTCAGCCCAGACATTCGCGGTCAAATGCCGAGAGGAGATTAATTGAATGATCACCATTCTTGGTTTACACAACATTATACAGTTACAGTTCTGTAATAAAATTACCAATTTCTGGCAAAAATATCAAATGGAACTGATTCTGATTTTAAGGTTTTATGTTATACAGTTTTTAATAATGCGATCTGAGGTGAGTCCTTTACTCCTATCCTGTACTATCCTCTACTGATGTGGCTGGTGGCTGTGTCCTGAGGCAAGGCACTTTACCAATCGCTCTGGTAGTAATGTGCCATAGATGTTTGATTTCCAGTATTCATTGAGGTAGTCACCTGCTACTAAACATGACATTTGATCTCCTGTATTCATTGAGGAAGCCAACTTCTACTACACATGACATTTGATCTGTTTTCATTCAGGTAGTCACCAGCTACTACACATGACATCTAGTCTCTTGTATTCATTGAGGTTGTCACCTGCTGCTAAACATGACATTTGACCTGTATTCATTGAGGTTGTCACCTGCTGCTAAACATGACATCTAGTTTCTTGTATTCTTTCCAAAATTCCTTCATTAGAAAAACATTAATTTGGAATATCAGATTTTATCACTAAAAGTATTTGAGTCTGAGCAGGAAGTGTGTATTAGCAGGCCGTGCAGTCTCCATTCCAAATAGGTAATGTTGGCTAGCTGCAGTAGAGTCTAGGCAATAAATGTTCCATAGTTGTTTAAATTTCCATGATTATATTAATAGACAGTAAAGTTGCAAAAATATTGACGTCCCATCAAAAATAACTACATTATCCTACAGCCAGATTCTATGAAAACAACTTAATTTCTTGTAAGAACTCAGAGAAAGAAAATTATTCATGGTAAGGTTGCTATGTAACAGGTCACTTATATTTCTTATCACGGACAGAGAAGCCATACCTTGAGTAACATAATTAGTAGTTTTCCAGCCTCATACAATATTTGGAAACTGTGATTGTTTTTGAAGGCTTGTTGAGGAGGCACACATCGTCTATTAAAATGTTGTGTATTTTTTTTTTTTACCGTAAATTTTTTTTGGTAATGCACTACAATGTTTAGCAATTTTATGTCTATTTGGAAATTTTGTTAAATTCAGAGCACATTTTCACAGAATAACATAATATTTAGAAAGGATAATTCATAGAGTGTAATTTTATGGTAAATCTTTGAAAAAAGACTGTTTTTTATGCATTTTTGGAAAATAGGTCCTTCTTTTGATCCCTTGAAATTAATTGGGTTGGATAATTTTCATGAAATTTGCTAATCTTTAAGGGTTTGCAAAGTTATAGCTTTTGATTTTCTTATCATATATCAACAATTTAAAGTCAAAAGAGTGTGTATAGCTTTTCATTTAATTACACCCAGACGGTACATTCCGTATCACCTCATCTGTAAATCAATAACAAATATACAACATCTGGCTAACACATCATCCCCATTCTCTTATTTATACTATTGAATGACATTAACAAAACATTAGTTATAATGAGTCAGGAAAAATTGATTAAAAAAAATCTACATGATGATGATGTGAGTCATACAGTAATGGTGATTTGAAATGAGATGACATTTTTATCAGACTTGACTTTTAAAATATTAAATTTCAAAAAAAAAAAGATTTCTGAATAATTAAAATAATTAACAGGAAATGAAAATAAATATAATTTTATTGTTAAGTGGGGTTTGGCGAGAGCTAGCAATGCTTGGACACATGGGATTCCATGCTTGCTATCTCTGCCATGTGGCGGTTTTTTGCACCCCACCTACAATTATTTGGTATAATGTTTATATTGTACAATGATTTATTGTAATGTTGTTCAGTGTGGGACAACATGTATTGTTACATGTTTTTACATCATGTCGTTTTTTAGGAATATAACGGCCAAATTTCAATTCACACTAGCATTACTGGTTTTCTTTGTATTTAATGGTATATTTGTATTTAACGGTATATTCTGAGTGGCTCTACAGGAATCGCACATCATAAATATAATTTTATTGTTCTCAACTTTTAATACGTTGTGCACTTTCGAAATAGTCAAATTAAAACCCCACAAAATATGGTAGGTAATGGTATTCCTTATCTCGGATAGAGTATGGGACTGATTACACGGCTCCACAAGTATTTATTGAGTTTCGTGACTTGACAATACAGAGACATATATAGTCAGCAACCATGTCACGTCCATGTCTCCCGAACTTCCAGGGTAAGGCTGGACTCTTAATCCACGAGAAATTTATTGTTCATAGATTGGTTCTGTTAATGTCACAATCAACTGCATCGACATGCTATTACATACAAAGTGGGATATGTTAAGTACAGTTTTCATTTCATGGAACATGGTTTCCAGGAGAATGGAAGATGAAACATGACCAAAGAATGTGTGCCAATATATCCAGCGGAAGTAAGGTAGCACTAAAATTAATTGGAAAGTTTTGGAAGAATTACAAGTTCTACATAAGATATATGGCCTTTACTGTGGGAGAACATAGCATTATTGGAGTATTGGTAAACTGGTTGTTATTTAAAGATAAATGGCTACTATAATCTTTTGTGCTGGAAGTCGCAATGCCGCATTCAAATCTGCCTATAATGTCCACTCAAGTGTGAATAGAAGAACAGGCTCTACAGGCAAGGGACCTTTATATAGAGGTCCATATAGAATAAGTTGTGTTATATTGGCAAGGGACCGATATATAGAGGTCCATATAGAATTAGTTGTGTTATATTGGCAAGGGACCTTTATATAGAGGTCCATATAGAATTAGTTGTGTTATATTGGCAAGGGACCTTTATATAGAGGTCCATATAGAATTAGTTGTGTTATATTGGCAAGGGACCTTTATATAGAGGTCCATATAGAATTAGTTGTGTTATATTGGCAAGGGACCTTTATATAGAGGTCCATATAGAATTAGTTGTGTTATATTGGCAAGGGACCGATATATAGAGTTCCATATAGAATAAGTTGTGTTATATTGGCAAGGCACCTTTATATAGAGGTCCATATAGAATTAGTTGTGTTATATTGGCAAGGGACCTTTATATAGAGGTCCATATAGAATTAGTTGTTTTATATTGGCAAGGGACCTTTATATAGAGGTCCATATAGAATTAGTTGTGTTATATTGGCAAGGGACCTTTATATAGAGGTCCATATAGAATAAGTTGTGTTATATTGGCAAGGGACCTTTATATAGAGGTCCATATAGAATTAGTTGTGTTATATTGGCAAGGGACCTTTATATAGAGGTCCATATAGAATAAGTTGTGTTATATTGGCAAGGCACCTTTATATAGAGGTCCATATAGAATTAGTTGTGTTATATTGGCAAGGGACCTTTATATAGAGGTCCATATAGAATTAGTTGTTTTATATTGGCAAGGGACCTTTATATAGAGGTCCATATAGAATTAGTTGTGTTATATTGGCAAGGGACCTTTATATAGAGGTCCATATAGAATTAGTTGTGTTATATTGGCAAGGGACCTTTATATAGAGGTCCATATAGAATTAGTTGTGTTATATTGGCAAGGGACCTTTATATAGAGGTCCATATAGAATTAGTTGTGTTATATTGGCAAGGGACCTTTATATAGAGGTCCATATAGAATTAGTTGTGTTATATTGGAAGTTAAAACAGTGGCGTCCTTTTTAGACAAGATTCTGTCATATATGTATGACTTTGGTTTTATAGACAGTTTTTTCTTATATAGAGGTGATGTCTATAGACAGTATTTTGTTACATAGAGGTGCCTTTATATACAGGTTTTAGTTATATAAAGATGGCATTTAAAGAGCAGGTTTTTGGTATATGCAGGTGACTTTTAGGAAAGATTTTTGTTATATAAAGGTTTGTTTCCTTTGAGACAGATTTCAGTTATATAGACGTGGCTTTTAGGACAGGTGTTTGTTAGGTGACCTTTATAGACAGGTTTTTATATATAGGTTGCCTTAAGAGGTAGCCTTTAGGGCAGGACTTTGTTATATGGAGGTGACCTTTATAGACAAGTTTCAGAGGTGGTCTTGATGGTAGGATTTTGATATATAGAGGTGACCTTTATAGAAAGGTTTTTATATATAGGTTGCCTGAAGAGGTAGCCTTTAGGGCAGGACTTTGTTATATGGAGGTGACCTTTATAGACAAGTTTCAGAGGTGGCCTTGATGGCATGATTTTGATATATAGAGGTGACCTTTATAGAAAGGTTTTTATATATAGGTTGCCTTAAGAGGTGGCATTTAGGGCAGGACTTTGTTATATGGAGGTGACCTTTATAGACAGGTTTCAGAGGACTGACAGTACCATGTGTCACAGATCTAGGCTGTTTTTAATGGTTCACAGCTTCAGTTTTAAAAAAGTTTTAAAAGTCTGGATTTAAAGGATGTACACATACTCTTGTTGGGGAAAGAATAAGTTTCCCAGAAGATTTTATTTTCTGTTGATCATGGTTTTATTCTACTGTATCCTGGCAAACCATACCTCAAACCCTAAAGTTAGGACCAGGTACTACCTACAAAGTGTAGTTGATACTTACCCTGTAAAACACTCTTTGCCCCTCCCTGCCTGACATTGGTCTGTCCCCTCGTGGTCGTGGTGGTCGAGGGGTGCTAGCGTCTGACCTGGAGTCTGACTCACTGTGCCTGTACGTCGGAGCGTCAGGTCCAGGGCTGTAGTACACTGGACGAACCTTCACAGGGGGTGGGGCTTTCTCTGACTTGCTCCCCCCAGAGGAAGGAGCAAGACGACTCATCTTGGCTACATTTTCAAACTGTCCAGCAAACACCTGTTAATATTGGTTTGATCAATGACATGGACAGTTAACATTTAAAAACAGGATACCTTTATCAAAGATTAAAAATGGATTTTCCCACAAATTGATATCAATTGTCCATTTAATTCAACAGACATGAAATTTCATTTTACAGAGATATTTACATGTTTTTATTTTCATGAAAACTAGATTGTATATATACCAGTACGTTACTGTATAATGTATCACAAGGGTCAAAATTAAAATGTGACAGTTTCGTTATTTATACTTTTAAGTCAATGGATCTGGGATATATTTTTTCAGCTTTTGGCTTTTAGTCTTTAAGAGCTACCCATCTTATATTGATTCTAAAAATATCATTCTGTCTCTAATAAACATCTACAGCATTTACATTAATTTGGCTATGTATCACACTTGTGAGGTCACCTGATGACCCCACTTTGACCAATGGTCACTAATTACCTCCATATTTGTATGGAACTGTGGGTGTCTGTTGGTCTGTGACTGTTGGATTTTAGAACTGGTCAAATACTGGCTGTAGCGGCCTGAATTACTCTTGTGCTGTCTGTCGGTCAGCTGATCTTGACCAATCACTGGGCCAGCCTCTGTACTTGATTCATTTTCTTCAACGCCCTCAATTCTGTAAATTAAACCAAGCTTATAGGTCACACAATGGCGTTCATCATCTAATACATCTACATCCTCCATTCTGTAATGTAACCTTATAGGTCACACAATGGCGTTCATCATCTAATACATCTACATCCTCTATTCTGTAATGTACCTTATAGGTCACACAATGGCGTTCACCATCTAATACTTCTACATCCTTTATTCTGTAATGTACCTTATAGGTCACACAAATACTCTGGAGTAAATAAAATTTAATTTAACCATGAATAAAATACATCTATTGGTGATTATGAAACAGACATTTAAATATTACATCATTGACAGAGATTTTAACATATAAAACCACACTCAGGACTCGATTAATTTAAAGAAAAGAAAATCATACAAGGGAAATAACTCTACACAAGAATTTTTTTTTTTTCCTCTATTCAATTATCTATATTAGTGTACATGTAAGGGGGAACATGTCCCTAGGAGCTAGTTCTCTCTGATTAAAACGGGTCCAGTGGTACACTTTCTCCTCGGGGAATCAACTGAAGTGGATTTTAAATCCCTAAAACAGCCAACTAACATGTCTCACTCTAAAATATTTGTGAATTATACAAGTACAAATATTTCATTTTAAAGAGAACATATTTTACCAACTTGACAGAAAATTGATTTCAATATTTAGTCATTTTAATTAGCTTGTCGCGATTGTTTAATAATTAAACATCACATTCCAAAGCCTGCATGCTTCCCTTGATCAACGTATCTCCAATCATGGTAATGGTTTTCCTTATATGGTCGTACAGTGGTGCAACATCTGGAAATTGTCCCTCATCATGTGTTAACACAAATTTAGTATCAGATACTTAAATACAGACTCCCATCACTCAATTATTTTCCTTTTGAAATATTTAGTTTGTAATAATATTCATTATAAAAAAGATATTTATAGCTCATACATCATTTTTACTGGAACATTTCATCCTTAGAAATGCTTTAGCATTGTTTAAACATCATTGTGATGACCTGTATTGGATTATAATCAAAACAAGAAAACCTGTTTTAGAATAAAGAGTCCTAAAATTAATTCCTTGCAGCAGAATTTTTTTTTTATTTTGAAAATAAAAATTACATTAGCAAATTTAGGGCTCCCACTCAGAAAAAAAGGCTACAGAAACTGGAGCTCCTTTTATAGAGATTATAAGTGTTTTGGACTCTCTGCTTTACAGAAGCGTCTATGTTTTCTGCCAATGCTATTGTATGCAATGTTAAACCATCAGGTTTCAATGTCAGCTTTGGGTACTTGATCGAGCTACATCAAGATACCTCGATGGCACACTGTATCTGTTTGTATTAGTAAGATCCCTGAGGACCTCCAGCTCATCTGTCCCACAGACTTGTGAATCAATATCACATATATCATCCCACCATTAATGTACTATAGATAGTTTCAATTTATTCCAAACAGATTTGATTAACTGTCCATCCAGGTCTCATTTATAACACACAATATTTCCCAGCCATGCTGTCAACAGTAACGAGATACACACCATAATAATGCCATCCTGCTTTTCTTGTACAATTCATTGTTCTGTGTAATTCATTGGTGTGTTGGGCCATAGTTCTTAGTTAAAGTAATCAATATTCTACAGGGATAACTTGACAATATACCAACATAAATATATCTGATCAGTCTGCATCAATCCTAATGATAATTAACATTGTGTATTGAATATTTCACCTGAACTTATCATTATAGCCCTATTCTCTACTCCAGGCTCCTCCAGACTTAAGGTATATAATCCCATTGGGACATACTTTATCAGCTCGTCACACCCAATCTTATGTCTAGTCTTGGTCCTCAATGCCTGCCGTCCTTGAATGACCTTAGCTGTTGATAGGAAGTTAAACAATACAAAAACAGACCAATCTAAGGCCAGAAACTCCTGATGGGCCGTATAACAATAAAAACCAGGAGGTGTTATGATTTGTTTGTATACTGTTTGTTTATTCTCCCAAGTACAGAATCTGAGAGAGTACAGAGTCATTCTGAATAAGGTCTACATGTAGTAGCTAGTGGCTACACCATGTAAGCATTACATAGGTAAAGTCTGATGCATGCTTACTAGAGGAATTTCAACAAAGTGTGTTTCCCAAGGACAATATATATATAATATGGTACAGGACATCTGTGGAAAATCTTGCAGAGAAAGGCCAACAACTCGGAGTTGGATTAAACCATACATTTCAGATTTTCACCAGAGTTTGTGTTTTAGATGGGTTCAATGTTCAAACTTTCTACTACAGTTTTAATTTCCATGATAATAGGTAATGATTTAAAGACATTAGGCTTGTTAGAGTCTGGCTATTTTCAGACCCTGTCAAAACATTTAGGTAATTGTAGGTGTAATGTACAGTTTGGCTGTTCAGCACCAGGCTTGCTGAGTACTGGCCAGCCAAACTCTTACATTCGGGTTGAGATATTCTTGTCCATGGAACAGACCCATGTTTGATTATTTTTCACACATACTCATCACTTAACAAAATTCAAGTCGAAATAAACATATCTGTACCTAAGGTAATTTGGCCACGAAAAATCCTACAGTTGAGACAGGATACTTCATTCACAACAACTATATGACGTCACAGAAACAATATAATGACGTCATGTCAACAATTCATTATTATATAGCTCGACAACAAGTGGGCTTTTTTACGGCATTATTTCACCAAGTTGGCTTGACCACATCCTGCGTAGTCCATTACAATGAAACAGGCCCATCCTATTCAATGCTGTGCCTCAACAAAATCAATTTTACTTGAATACGTCGTCAATACATTGTCAATACATCATCAATACATCATCAATTTCAAAACAATGAGTCTACATGCAGATACACTGAAAATTTGCAGAATAGATATTAACTTATGTTTCTTTTCATGATAAAACACATTTGAAAAGAAACATAAGTAAATGTAAATGACGTATCTTATGGTGTTAAAATTGGCTTATGAAAAATCCTGATAAAATTCATATGTAAGAAAATGTGTCAGAAACGTCATTTAGGGATCAAATTGTTTTTCCATAGACTTTAGTGTTAACGTTTTGAAGTATGTATATCATTAAAATTCTTGAATTCAATATGACAATTATGGTTTATAACAAAAGTTTAGGGTCTCATATAACACTTAATCAAAAAACAAAGTTGGGTCCTTCAGCTCAAATTTTTTCCAGGGTAGCCATTTTGAAAATGGGTGAATTTCACAGTAAAAATTCTCAAAAATCTGAAATGTTTACCTGTTAATTATTATGACTTGAACTTTTGAAAAAAAATTAAATTGGGCTTACGAAATTTATATCAACATTTCTTTTGGAAAGTTACCTATCAGGCTACATATCCATTTTGTAACTTCATAACATTTTTATCCCTGTCTCAACTTTCTATACACAGGGGATGTTTCAAAAGTCTATTTTTTCAATTGGTTGGTTGATCCCTATAGACAAATCGTAAACACTTCCACAGCAGCAATAAGGGTCCTCCAGCTGTCAGCTGATGTGATCATGCATAAGACATTCATTAATGTAGCGGTACATCGGGGACAAAAGATGCCAGCAGTCACTTGTTTTTATCCCTGCTGCGACAATAATGGACATTGACTCTATCTCTCTATACAAAACCGTCACTCTCATCCAAAATCTTTTGAATTATTCATGAACAACTTAACAAAACTCTGGAGACTTATGCTTTTAAAGAAAGCAATTCCTACCAGTGATTATAAATCACATTTAAATGAACTGGCCTTGACCTAAAGGGGGCCGATGTGCTGAAATCTTCTAAACAACTTCTCAAATAGAAAAAAGACCAGAGACCCAATATTGGGTCTGTGTGACATGCAGGGCTGAGCAGATACTACCAAGCTTGTTCAAATGAATGACCTTGACCTACTTTCAAGGTCACATGTAACAAATATATCAAATGTAAAAGAGCCAGGTTCATGATATATGGGCCAGGAATATGCTGGGTTGATGTGCTACAATATTTGTGGAAATAAATTCACTTGTCTATACTTATATTAAAATGAAGGCATGCATGTTCAGCTTGGAAGCTACATGAATGACATCAACTTTAAATTGCATTAGGAGCAGATGAGAAATGCAATCCCATTGGGCCTCTTGTTTTTAATTTAACTTCCAGTATAAATTTTGTTGACAGAAAATATTGAAAGGCTGTGAAATTTAAAGTCCATATACATACTGTTTTTGAGAATATCCTATCCACATTTGCGCTCTGATTTCTCGCTATCTAGTATCTTATCTGATATCCTACCCAGGCTGGGGCTCGACCTTCTCCCTATCTTATCTCATATCCGGGGCCACAATAGCTCATGGAGCTTCATCCATATAATCCCAGGTGAAGTTCTGAGGTGTGTGATTCCATGCTCCCTATGAAGTTCTGAGGTGTGTGATTCCATGCTCCCTACCCATGTTGGTTTGTGTTTTGCTGGCAACTGAGAAATGGGCCAGTCTGTGCTGTCATGGTTATGTCCTTGGGCAAGACACTTTACAGTAATAGCTCTGGATGGCATGCTAAGGGCCTCACGTATGTTGTTCAATGAGGTATAGTCACCAACTACTACACAAGGCGATACACCTGGCAAACAAACAATATCTCATATCCTACCCACAATGGGGCTTGAACCTCATAATATCTAATCTCATATCCTACCCACAATGGGGCTTGAACCTCTTACTATCTAATCAGATATCCTGCCACAAGACTAAAGGGAAATTCCCACAAGCCTGACCTGTTAAGGGGAATTGCACTCTCTACTTTTACACAAGTAAAATCAGTGTGTACACTGGATATATCCTGGCATTTTCTATCTTTTGTTTAATTACTTAACTAATGTAAAAATATATTTCTGTTCTACCAATAAACCTGAACAAGTTAGATATCACACTTTATAACAGGTAACAAGAGTTGCAACATATGCATGACCACCAGATTAAGAAATATTTACTTACACTGGCTGAAGGGATTATCTGTAATACAAGGATGGAATTATTCAATCAAATGTATTATGCAACTTTATTTCATATTCTTTTTCTGTAGGCTTCCAAGTGTGATTTTGTATCTTGATATTCAAGGCAGAATGCTTTAAAAATAAGACAATTTACTCGTGGGTTTTGGTAACATTACATCATTCCCTCCTGACTTACAGACCCAGTGGTACTGTTGTAGCAGTCTGTTATTTCAGACACAGCGATCTGATACTGGTAGATCATCAAAGTTTGAGGCTCACAAGTTAAAAATTGTCTTCCTCATCATGTATGTACTACTTAATACAATAATACATGTGTGTGTATAAAATATTAATTTCAATTAATTTCATTTAGTAATTCATGGGGAAAAATAAATGAATATATACTTTAATGTTATGGGTGGAATGATTTTGGAAGCTGCAACCCATAGGGGGAAAATCATTGCCAAGTACTTGAAATATAATCATACATATGTATATAAAAAGAAAAAAAACTACATGTATACCAAAAAAGCTTTAATTATCATACTTGGAAAATAAAAAAAAATGTCCTTGTTTCCAATTGAGATAGCTTTTTTAACAATAAAATGTAGACCTATCTGTACAATACAATACTATTTGCATGCATGACAAAGTCAGATCCATCTTCCTTTTATAAAAAAGGTGTAGTTTATAGTTCTGTGTGAGCCGTTTGAGGACACTTTCCTCCATACCCAGGTTACAGACACAGTACACCAAAGTTTTGTTATACATCTTTTATCGATCGTATGAGCCAAAGGATTACAGATGATCGACAATAAAGCCTTTTTGTACTCCGCCATTAAAACAATGATCAATATCACAATACATGTTAATTATTCATAGGGTAGTATAATTGGACGGGGGCATACAGTCTGAATGCCATTGTTTCTAAAGGCATCTTGACTGCATGTGGCTGCTGGTAAATGCATAGCTCCCTTATCAACAATTTTACTCAAATACTTTATCCAGAATACTTTTAATAGTAACACAATTCAAAACCAAAACTACAACTTAATATAGTTAAGAACAAGAACTAAAACAAAAGATATACATAAATACAGGAGTCAATTTTCAATTTTCTAAAAATATTCAACTTTGATGATTTGTGTTTGAGAACTGTTAAGCTTATAATACTTTAACTAACATGCAGGATTGGGGTATATTCCTCGTCACGATACAAACGAGCAATGGAAAAGCCCTGTTACTAAACAGCTTTTATACAAATGAGGTTCACTTAGAAAACATTTTACCGATGAGAGTTGGGTTTTCGTATTTGTGTTATGCTCATCAGGGACTTAACATAAGCCCCTCAGAGATTAAAGCATGAAATATTTCAAGTCAGAAAGTCAGCTGAATCCCAGGTCAAATACATTAGCTTCCATAAATAGGACACAACAATATTTAATGGATATCAATATTCTCCAATTTTCAGAATATTTTGCAAGCCATGCAGCAACTTAAATCACATATTTTGGTTATGTCTTTGAACACAGTACTTTACCAAAGTTTTTCCTGTATACAAATAATACCCAGCTGTAGAAATATATAGCAGCATTCTGGGAAGTAATTTATCAATTTACCAATGTTATTTCATGGTCACCTGACATATGCAGTGACGAAACATTTATAGTGCTTGCCCTTGACACATGACCTTGGACTTAAACACATCCTTGCTGGACATTGGTATCAATATGTAAATTTTATGAATTCACTCCAAATGTGACAGAACTGATATTGCCTGGACACCCTTCTCCACCTTAACCTAGCTTAGACATATTTACATGAGTCAAGGTCACACAACTGGTTAGAGTGAGATGCCAGCAAAGCCAACGTGGCAGTGAAGTACCCTATGACTGAAATCCAAACAGAGGTTCAAAAATCCATGCTCAGACAATGACCTTGACCTTCGGCCAAAGTAAGACAATGACTTTTGCTAAATGTCAAGGTCGCCATACACCTATGGGTCATGGACAAAGTTGCAGTGAAATTGATCTATCCATACTGTGACCAGACCAAAATCTATATTTATACCCCAGAGGATCAGAAACACAATCAATTGTGAAGGAACATTTATGTACAAAAAGTTTAACAAGAGTAAGAAATTATACAAGTATGTTTAGTGAAATTAATATATACACAAGAGTTGTCTTTGAAAATTTAACTTAATATTGATCCTACCTAGCTAGTACGTGCGAGTCCCTTTGTGAAATCTTCAACTGGAATTACAGGTAACACTTCAGAGCTAGACCATTGTTATTGTACATGTACAAATATTTAAACTGAGTATTCACAAACTGATGTCTGGTGTAAAGGTCTGGACAGGAAATGTCAACTGATGTCTTTACTTATGTAGTATGTTGAAATAACTGGTAAATTACATGTGTATAAACAGATGTGCCGTGTTGGATCGAGACTCCACCATAATATGTAAAGTATACATGTCCGAGGCACCCTCCAGGTTTATCAGACAAGCCCATTCTCCCTTTACACTCATTAGTAGTGACAGAGGTTCCGATGGTTCCATACCATTACGGCCGACATTACTCTCTCAGCAAAGCTTTTTTCTATTAGTAGGATTATATATCAGCTATATTAGTATAGGGCTAGTTCCATTTCTTGTATATAAGAGAGGCTGTGATAGCAGAGTAGGTAAGAGCGCTGGCCACGTAAACCCACGGCTGAGATCTGAGGTGTGTAGTTCGACACTCCCTACCTGTGTCGGTTTGTGTTTCTTTAATTGAGAAGCTGATAAACGGGCCGGTCTGTGCTGTTGTGGTTGTGTCCTTGGGCAAGACACTTTACCCTTATTGCTCTGGATGGCATGCAACAGGCCTCCCGTTTGTTGTTCAGTGAGGTAGTCACCAACTACTACTAGGAGACTTAAATGTCTCAAAATAACCTTGGCTGCTCATGGGGTAATAAACCCAGCAAACAATGTATATCAAACTTTAGCTCTATCTCTTGTTAAAGACTTTTTGGGGGATTTAGCTGTTTCTTTGTTGTAAGACTTTGCCTTTTATCTAACTTTTGGTCAAAAGACTAGAAATTTAGCTACATTTTTTTGTTTAAATTATTGATGTTTTGTTCTATACATTGGTTATAAAACCCTGCTTTCTGCATCCTTCACCTGGCTGGAGTCAAATATAATAATTACAGAAATTTTTATTAACTTTTTTTAAGTATAAAACAAAGCTCGAAGCTACAATGCGTGTCCATTCAAACTGGGTTCTCAGGACAATATTTAAAAAATGATTTTTTCAATCAAGTCCTGAGAAATAAACTCAATGTGTTCCAAATTTGAATGTTGAATCCCCTCTTTTTTTATCAAGCAGATACACAATGACAGAAATATATTTCATCACTAATTTAATTGTCAACAGACACACATCATTTCTTCCCAAGAAGAAGAAATCCGATAAAGATTACTTTACTGTAATTTTCCACATAAAAAAAAAATCTGAAAATATTATGGATGTCTTATTAAATAACTTTTAAATCTTATTCTGCTGCAAATGGAGAAGACGTAGCTTTAGGGCAACTAAAAAAACATTTTTCTTTTATTTATTTTTTCTATTTAAGTGATGAAATATATTTACAGGTTTTACGCCTTCAGCTGACAAGATATTTCTTTCGAACATCACATTTTTGTGCATGGCTTGAAACTACTATTAGAGAATGGAATGTAAATGGCCACCAAACACTATTTTCCTTCCAAGTCATATTTATCGTCAAAGCTATTGAGTTATTGCAAAAACTTGACATCCAACTCTCCTTACAAATTCACCAGCCCAATTAGTCAGGGGCCAGTGACTTTCCCATGATGTTTCAGCAGATAGGGAAACATCTAAATTCAATTCTGTTCACGCAGGTGTCCAAAACACACTTTAAAACTTAAAATTTATTGGCAATGAACATATTATTATTATATGTACCTTTGTAAAAATCTGAGTTATTTGTGCCAAATTGATCATGCAAGACCTGAGTGGCCCATCATCACAATGATTATCAAAGATTTTCACTTGTATGCTAAAAGAGCCTTTCTCAATATGATGGTTAATTAATCTTAAATTTTCTGATTTTTTCCTCACATTTGTTTGGCAAGTAGATTTTAAGTTTCGGGCTAATGGATTTCTGGTGTTTACAAGCCCTGGACTAGTAGATTTTTGGTGTCTACTAGTCTCTCAGCCCTGAGCTAGTGGAGTTTTGGTGTCTACTAGTATCCTAGCCCTGAGCTAGTGGATTTTTGGTGTCTACTAGTATCCTAGCCCTGAGCTAGTGGATTTTTGGTGTCTACTGACCCTGAGCTAGTGGAGTTTTGGTGTCTACTGACCCTGAGCTAGTAGATTTTTGGTGTCTACTGACCCTTGGCCAGTGATTAGAAATTCTGTTTACACCCCTGTACTATATTTGACTTTTAATATTTCAAAGAGGGAATACATAGTATGTATGACATGTGTAATACACATCCTTATTTCAGATAGGACTACAACTGAGGTGTCAGCTGTGTATGGGACATTGTGTTATAATGGTTTCATTACATACATGTCCCTATACAAAAAAAAGTTTTCGTGCAAGTTCTATTTTGTGTTAACTCATTATGTAATTATTATACACCGACAGTTGAATATCTTCACCAAAACTTGAACCAAACTAAATACATTAAGTGGATAATTGCTTGTTTGTCTTGTTTGTTAGGGGTTTTGTATCCTCGCAACAGAGGGGGTCATATGAGGACAGGTGTCTAGGGAAAATAAATAAATAAATAAAGAAAGAAAGAAAGAAAGAAAGAAAGAAAGAAAGAAAGAAAGAAAGAAAGAAAGAAAGAAAGAGTTAGCTCCTGGTTGTAACAATTCTTGAAACAGACATACAACCTATGCATACACTACATGACAGCATTGAATGAGAGAGCATTTTAGTGTTTACAAGAGTTGTCCCCCTTTAACAACTACCCAACAAATGCATATAGAGCCCATGATAGTGTGCAGAAAGCTTATACTAAAATCAGAATGTCACAGTGCATTAGCATACATCCTTAAGTCACCATGTCACAGTACTGTAGCATACATCCTTAAGCCTAAATGAAAGGTATCATTTGATTCTCTTGTTTTGTTCATGTCAGAGTATAAGGTAGCATACATCCTTAAGTCTCCCATATCACACTAACAAAGGTAGTATACACCCTTAAGTTTCTGTGTTACAGTATGGTAGCATACATCCTTAAGTCACCATGTCACAGTACTGTAGCATACATCCTTAAGTCACCATGTCACAGTACTGTAGCATACATCCTTAAGTCACCATGTCACAGTAACAAAGGTAGTATACACCCTTAAGTTTCTGTGTTACAGTATGGTAGCATACATCTTGCTTTATCAAAGTGTCTCATGTCAGACTTGCCACCTCATTAGATATGTATCATAGTGAGTTAGCAAGTGTCCTTAAGTCTCCCCAGTAACGAATCCTTAAGTGACAAATGTGATTCAGGGATAATCTGTACTGTACATCTGTCATCCTCTAAGTCAAATAGACCATAAAAAGCTGATATATTGATATAAATTGAAAGGAAAACATGCCTGGCATGTAGCGTTAAAAATTGCTTCTAGTACATGAGTACAAATAGTAACTCTCAATAAGTGCAGAGATGCTGTACATAGCAGTCAGTCCACAGCCTCATCAAGTGTTGATTGCCCATGCAAACCTGTCATTAAAGTTAGACCACAGGGACAATGCTACAGTGAGTACATGTATGAAATATGCCGGAGCTGATGTTAATTACAGCTATCTATGTGGGTTATATACATGTACATGTACATACAATGTATATAATATATACAGTAATTATATATAGTATATATAATACATGTATATAATAAGTAGTATATACAATATATACAGTGAACATACAAGTACAATGTAGCCTCTTATACTTTGATACATGTATATATGTGTCCCTGTGATTCGACTAGAGCAGTCCATATAGAGACTCTGGAAGGGTGTTTATTTGTAAACAGACAGTAAATCATTCACAGAATCCAATAAATGTTAATCTATGATTGTAGAAAGTCGGTCAGCAGTCGGTATGGTCAAACTGATTTACACAAAGATGTTCAACATGTTCTCGTCAAAACACATAATTACATAGCATATTCAGATGCCCTTGTATTTGAGGCAATGTGTCGATATCAGCCATAAGCAACAGAAACAGTAGGGTTCGACTGAACAGGAAATCAATATCTCAATAGGCCTGACACATCAAGTCCTTCTGTTGTCACCCGGTCAGGTCCTTAATTACAGGTATGACAACTGTAAATATGACCCGAAACATCAACAGTCCAAACGTTATAAAATACTTACAGTGGTTTAAGATAATCGTTAATCCGTTGTCCGACATTTTGTTTGTGACACACACGATTTACGTACCGCTGACTTGACGAGACAGGTACCCGGTGTTATTCCCGTTGTCACGATGCCATAACGACAAACGCAAAACGGCTCGAAATGTCGCACGGGCGTCAAACTGAGGCTCAAATTATACCCGGGAGATTTAATTTTATGGCGACTTATATAGCTAGATCTCGATTAACGTGTAAACATTGTTAGCTGAATTATTGAGATCTAGGGTCGTGTTTGAACTTACTATTTTCTTTGGTTTGTTTTCTTGTGCTCGTTTATTTTATTACATACATCAGTGCCACGATAATTTTATGATTAATAATTATGGCGCTTGAGGTTCAAATTAATTGACGTATCCCTTTGGTGTATCCCTTTGGTGAGAGCAGAGACGTCTATACCACATATGTGATATAAATATGTCTCTGGTGAGAGTTTATATTTCGGTTTCAATTTTATTTGATATTTTCATCGCAATGCTATATTAATCAGCATGTTTTGAATAATTATTCATATTTTTATATTTTTTCCTCCCCCCCCCCCCCCCTTTGAAGATTTTTTTACATACATGATATATATTTACAATTTAATTTTTCCATACATACACACAATTATTCCATTTCTTAATTATTCATATGCAAAAATAACTAATTTGAATAACAATATAATGTCTCCGGTATACCATTGTACATGTACATGTATATACAATGTATGCTGACCAGAATTTAATCAAATCAATACATATAGGATATCTGATATTACGTAATATATAAGATACCTTTAGGGACCTAAACTTACAAGATCAAATGTCTTGGTCTTATATAATAAATACGCTTTTATGTATTATATAATTTGATTAAATACTGGACCAATCATATTGCTCCGTGATTAAGCCAAATCGACAAATTGGCTTACCATTTCTAAGTAATTAGTTTGATTATGGCGGTTAATCAACTTTTTATACAATCGTCAATGGTATGGCGTCGTCGTCGTAGTCCGTCGTCCATTTGGCGTAAACTTTTGTTTGTCCGGAGATCTAAATGTTTTAACCGAATTTATTGAAACTTGGTATGCATTATAATCATGCTAATTTATAGAGTTGTGTTTCCACGAAAGGAATTTTGATTCGTTTATTTTTGCAAATAAGCCCATTGTCCTTCGTTTATTTCGGTATTTGAAAACTCAGCCTTTTAATCTTGATATCAATTTATGCAAGTTGTGTTAAATGAGTTGGGAATGACTCCTGATTACTTGTAGTCAATAAACAATTAGAAAATTAAACATATGCTTTGTAGTGAAAGCCGAGGGTTATAGTATGCAACCTTACCACGTTTCTGGTAAGATGATGCAAATCTTATATGAAGTAAGATATATAGTATATAACATTATACAGTTGACGGGCGTATATATTATTCCGCCTCACCAGTACTCTTGTTTGATTTTAGTCTGACATTAATCGACGCCAGACCGACATATAAAAAAAGTCGATATAACGTCAGAATAATTCGGACTAGAAGTTCTGCCTTTAGCAATATCAATATGACATTTCTTACTCTATTTTATTATTATTTTTTAAGAACATGTTTACCATGTGCAATATATTATTTGTACACATTTGTTGGTATATGACGATACTTATTTATTTTTCTTACCCTAAAATAAAACAACAACAAGCAGTAAAAACTGACAAATTTATTGACCTCAGGATGCGTATACTAAGATCTATAAAAAAAAAAAAAACAAGAAAACATTACACATTTGGAAACAATCCCTCCCCATCAAAAGTGTATTGTGTATGATAATATAGATTTCAGCACGAGTCCAAACAGTTTATATTACACTAGACAAAACAATTTGCGAAAAAATCTTGAAGTACAACCCCCAGTGTTACTACTGGGAGGAACATTCAGCATCACAAAATAACAGCCCCATCTGTATCTAAAATTGTCCAACGCATGCGCAGACATGAACAAAGTGACAGCACATAGTTCACAAAAGGATATGCACAATAAAGCTTAATTTTACATAAAAAAAAAATCCACTTCGAGGACCTGAATATATGTGATTATATATATGTGGCCTACTGTACACGACCCTGATTTTATCATATTAATGAAATTAGACTTTTGTGGCGTATGGCGTAGTTACTATGCCCGTGACTTTTATATTGATTCTTTAATGGAATCCATTTGTTTAAGCCCCGATGTTTATCCTAATCTGCTTGTTACGTTTTCATTTATTTGAATAGTGGCAATGTCCAGTACACATGTACTGAATGTTCTTTTTAAATTCTATATTGAAAATTGATAACTTTATTAAATTATGGGTCTTTTTGCGTCTCCATCCCACACATACAGATTTGGTCGCCTCCTCTGATTAACACTTTCGGTCCCGAGCAACAATGACAAGTCCTAGAGGGACGAAACAGCTGTATGATGTCCCTAACATCACTGACAAGTCCTAGAGGGACGAAACAGCTGTATGATGTCCCTAACATCACTGACAAGTCCTAGAGGGACGAAACAGCTATATGACGCCCCTAACATCACTGACAAGTCCTAGAGGGACGAAACAGCTGTATGTGTCCCTGACATCACTGACGAGTCCTAGAGGGACGAAACAGCTGTATGATGTCCCTATTATTACTGACGAGTCATAGAGGAACGAAACAGCTGTATGGTGTTCCTATTGTCACTGACGAGTCCTAGAGGGACGAAACAGCTGTATGATGTCCCTATTATCACTGACGAGTCCTAGAGGGACGAAACAGCTGTATGATGTCCCTATTATCACTGAAGAGTCCTAGAGGGACGAAACAGCTGTATGCTGTCCCTATTATCACTGACGAGTCCTAGAGGGACGAAACAGCTGTATGCTGTCCCTAACATCACTGACGAGTCCTAGAGGGACGAAACAGCTGTATGATGTCCCTATTATCACTGACGAGTCCTAGAGGGACGAAACAGCTGTATGCTGTCCCTAACATCACTGACGAGTCATAGAGGGACGAAACAGCTGTATGATGTCCCTATTATCACTGACGAGTCCTAGAGGGACGTAACAGCTGTATGATGTCCCTAACATTACTGACGAGTCCTAGAGGGACGAAACAGCTGTATGATGTCCCTATTATCACTGACGAGTCCTAGAGGGACGTAACAGCTGTATGATGTCCCTAACATTACTGACGAGTCCTAGAGGGACGTAACAGCTGTATGATGTCCCTATTATCACTGACGAGTCCTAGAGGGACGAAACAGCTGTATGATGTCCCTATTATCACTGACGAGTCCTAGAGGGACGAAACAGCTGTATGATGTCCCTATTATCACTGACGAGTCCTAGAGGGACGTAACAGCTGTATGATGTCCCTAACATTACTGACGAGTCCTAGAGGGACGTAACAGCTGTATGATGTCCCTATTATCACTGACGAGTCCTAGAGGGACGAAATAGCTCTATTATGTCCCTATTATCACTGACGAGTCCTAGAGGGACGAAACAGCTGTATGATGTCCCTATTATCACTGACGAGTCCTACAGGGACGAAACAGCTGTATGATGTCCCTAACATCACTGACGAGTCCTAGAGGGACGAAACAGCTGTATGATGTCCCTAACATCACTGACGAGTCCTACAGGGACGAAACAGCTGTATGATGTCCCTATTATCACTGACGAGTCCTAAAGGGACGAAACAGCTGTATGATGTCCCTATTATCACTGACGAGTCCTACAGGGACGAAACAGCTGTATGATGTCCCTAACATCACTGACGAGTCCTAGAGGGACGAAACAGCTGTATGATGTCCCTAACATCACTGACGAGTCCTACAGGGACGAAACAGCTGTATGATGTCCCTAACATTACTGACGAGTCCTAGAGGGACGTAACAGCTGTATGATGTCCCTATTATCACTGACGAGTCCTAGAGGGACGTAACAGCTGTATGATGTCCCTAACATTACTGACGAGTCCTAGAGGGACGTAACAGCTGTATGATGTCCCTATTATCACTGACGAGTCCTAGAGGGACGAAACAGCTGTATGATGTCCCTATTATCACTGACGAGTCCTAGAGGGACGAAACAGCTGTATGGTGTCCCTATTATCACTGACGAGTCCTACAGGGACGAAACAGCTGTATGATGTCCCTAACATCACTGACGAGTCCTAGAGGGACGAAACAGCTGTATGATGTCCCTAACATCACTGACGAGTCCTACAGGGACGAAACAGCTGTATGATGTCCCTAACATCACTGACGAGTCCTAGAGGGACGAAACAGCTGTATGATGTCCCTAACATCACTGACGAGTCCTACAGGGACGAAACAGCTGTATGATGTCCCTAACATTACTGACGAGTCCTAGAGGGACGTAACAGCTGTATGATGTCCCTATTATCACTGACGAGTCCTAGAGGGACGAAACAGCTGTATGGTGTCCCTATTATCACTGACGAGTCCTAGAGGGACGAAACAGCTGTATGGTGTCCCTATTATCACTGACGAGTCCTAGAGGGACGTAACAGCTGTATGATGTCCCTATTATCACTGACGAGTCCTAGAGGGACGAAACAGCTGTATGGTGTCCCTATTATCACTGACGAGTCCTACTGGGACGAAACAGCTGTATGATGTCCCTATTATCACGGACGAGTCCTAGAGGGACGAAACAGCTGTATGGTGTCCCTATTATCACTGACGAGTCCTAGAGGGACGAAACAACTGTATGATATAGTTTTAGTTCTACCGTATCTAACTCCCAATGTGACTGAAAGGTTCTAATATATTGTGGGTTTTTTTTTGTAAAATCCTGTACACCTCATCATAAATGGATTTTCTATTGTACTAGTTCGGGAAATGGTAATCAATGGGGACTTTCATATCAAGTTATCTTTTAATTGTGATTTCTCTTATTGATTCGGCTTGTCACGTGAACACATGCATGCCCTTTAAAACATTTCCCTTGATCCCGGACCTTCTGTGGTCTCCGTAGATGGGGTACCCTGTAATGGGTACTGGTACACATTGATCATGGGCTCCTTTTGTTATGAATAGTCAATATTGAACTTTAACAGTGAACACAAGAGTTTGAAAAAATTCGTTGAAAAGTGTGAAGAGAACCCATTTGTAAATCATATGGAGACAGCGTCGAGCTTGGTGCAAAAAAGTGCTTAAATGCTGGTATTCAACTTTAACTAATGCAGAGAGATTTGAAAGGATTAAAATGAAACATTCTAAAGAACCTGATTTATCATCTGAACAGATGCTGACCAGACGGTACAATACAGTGATCAGACGGTACAATACAGTGATCAGACGGTACAATACAGTGATCAGACGGTACAATACAGTGATCAGACGGTACAATACAGTGATCAGACGGTACAATACAGTGATCAGACGGTACAATACAGTGACCAGACGGTACAATACAGTGACCAGACGGTACAATACAGTGATCAGACGGTACAACACAGTGATCAGACGGTACAATACAGTGATCAGACGGTACAATACAGTGATCAGACGGTACAATACAGTGACCAAACGGTACAATACAGTGACCAGACGGTACAATACAGTGATCAGACGGTACAATACAGTGATCAGACGGTACAATACAGTGATCAGACGGTACAATACAGTGATCAGACGGTACAATACAGTGATCAGACGGTACAATACAGTGATCAGACGGTACAATACAGTGATCAGACGGTACAATACAGTGACCAGACGGTACAATACAGTGATCAGACGGTACAATACAGTGATCAGACGGTACAATACAGTGATCAGACGGTACAATACAGTGACCAGACGGTACAATACAGTGATCAGACGGTACAATACAGTGATCAGACGGTACAATACAGTGATCAGACGTACGGGAATGTGAACTGAAGAGGTGTAATTTCTTAGCTTCTGAGTCAAATCGAAGCATTTCAAACTGTAGAAAAATGCGAGCTGCAATAGCTATACGGGAGGAATCTACATCACAGCCCGAGTTTCCTCTGGCCCTAACACAGTTTCCCTACATCAGACATTTAGCTGTCAGAATGTCCAAGTCTGATGTCGGGGCCAGAGGAAACCCTGGCTACATCACAGATTCAAATTGACGCTAATGATATGTTTGTGTATGATACCAGGATCCCAAATCTTACTAGTGTACATTTATATCTAACTGGTATCATTCTTGTCAGCAACAATACCAAGAATGAAAACCGAACACAGTAATGTCAACACTCATACTAGTACAGTCCACACCCATACTAGTACAGTCCACACCCATACTAGTACAGTCCACACCCATACTAGTACAGTCAACACTCATACTAGTACAGTCCACACCCATACTAGTACAGTCCATATCAATACTAGTACAGTCCACACCCATACTAGTACAGTCCACACCCATACTAGTACAGTCCACACCCATACTAGTACAGTCCACACCCATACTAGTACAGTCAACACCCATACTAGTACAGTCCACACCCATACTAGTACAGTCCACACCCATACTAGTACAGTCCACACCATACTAGTACAGTCCACACCCATACTAGTACAGTCCACACCCATACTAGTACAGTCCACACCCATACTAGTACAGTCCACACCCATACTAGTACAGTCCCACCATACTAGTACAGTCCACACCCATACTAGTACAGTCAACACCCATACTAGTACAGTCCACACCCATACTAGTACAGTCTACACCCATACTAGTACAGTCCACACCCATACTAGTACAGTCCACACCCATACTAGTACAGTCAACACCCATACTAGTACAGTCCACACCCATACTAGTACAGTCCACACCCATACTAGTACAGTCAACACCCATACTAGTACAGTCCACACCCATACTAGTACAGTCTACACCCATACTAGTACAGTCCACACCCATACTAGTACAGTCCACACCCATACTAGTACAGTCCACACCCATACTAGTACAGTCCACACCCATACTAGTACAGTCCACACCCATACTAGTATAGTCCACACCCATACTAGTACAGTCAACACCCATACTAGTACAGTCCACACCCATACTAGTACAGTCCACACTCATACTAGTACAGTCTACACCCATACGAGTACAGTCAACACCCATACTAGTACAGTCAACACCCATACTAGTACAGTCCACACCCATACTAGTACAGTCCACACCCATACTAGTACAGTCCACACCCATACTAGTACAGTCAACACCCATACTAGTACAGTCCACACTCATACTAGTACAGTCTACACCCATAGTAGTACAGTCTACACCCATAGTAGTACAGTCAACACCCATACTAGTACAGTCCACACCCATACTAGTACAGTCCACACCCATACTAGTATAGTCCACACCCATACTACTACAGTCCACACCCATACTAGTACAGTCCACACCCATACTAGTACAGTCCACACTCATACTAGTACAGTCTACACCCATAGTAGTACAGTCAACACCCGTACTAGTACAGTCCACACCCATACTAGTACAGTCTACACCCATACTAGTACAGTCTACACCCATACTAGTACAGTCCACACCCATACTAGTACAGTCCACACCCATACTAGTACAGTCCATACCCATACTAGTACAGTCCACACCCATACTAGTACAGTCCATACCCATACTAGTACAGTCCACACCCATACTAGTACAGTCCACACCCATACTAGTACAGTCCACACCCATACTAGTACAGTCCATATCCATACTAGTACAGTCCATATCCATACTAGTACAGTCCACACCCATACTAGTACAGTCAACACCCATACTAGTACAGTCAACACCCATACTAGTAAAGTCCACACCCATACTAGTACAGTCCATATCCATACTAGTACAGTCCACACCCATACTAGTACAGTCCATATCCATACTAGTACAGTCCACACCCATACTAGTACAGTCCACACCCATACTAGTACAGTCCACACCCATACTAGTACAGTCCACACCCATACTAGTACAGTCCACACCCATACTAGTACAGTCCACACCCATACTAGTACAGTCCACACCCATACTAGTACAGTCAACACCCATACTAGTACAGTCCATATCTATACTAGTACAGTCCACACCCATACTAGTACAGTCCACACCCATACTAGTACAGTCCACACCCATACTAGTACAGTCCACACCCATACTAGTACAGTCCACACCCATACTAGTACAGTCCACACCCATACTAGTACAGTCCACACCCATACTAGTACAGTCCACACCCATACTAGTACAGTCCACACCCATACTAGTAAAGTCCACACCCATACTAGTACAGTCTACACCCATACTAGTACAGTCCACACCCATACTAGTACAGTCCACACCCATACTAGTACAGTCCACACCCATACTAGTACAGTCAACACCCATACTAGTACAGTCCACACCCATACTAGTACAGTCCACACCCATACTAGTACAGTCTACACCCATACTAGTACAGTCCACACCCATACTAGTACAGTCCACACCCATACTAGTACAGTCTACACCCATACTAGTACAGTCCAAACCCATACTAGTACAGTCCACACCCATACTAGTACAGTCTACACCCATACTAGTACAGTCTACACTAATACTAGTACAGTCTACACCCATACTAGTACAGTCCACACCCATACTAGTACAGTCCACACCCATACTAGTACAGTCTACACCCATACTAGTACAGTCCACACCCATACTAGTACAGTCCACACCCATACTAGTACAGTCCACACCCATACTAGTACAGTCCACACCCATACTAGTACAGTCCACACCCATACTAGTACAGTCCACACCCATACTAGTACAGTCCACACCCATACTAGTACAGTCCATATCCATACTAGTACAGTCCATATCCATACTAGTACAGTCCACACCCATACTAGTACAGTCAACACCCATACTAGTACAGTCAACACCCATACTAGTAAAGTCCCCACCCATACTAGTACAGTCCATATCCATACTAGTACAGTCCACACCCATACTAGTACAGTCCATATCCATACTAGTACAGTCCACACCCATACTAGTACAGTCCACACCCATACTAGTACAGTCCACACCCATACTAGTACAGTCCACACCCATACTAGTACAGTCCACACCCATACTAGTACAGTCCACACCCATACTAGTACAGTCCACACCCATACTAGTATAGTCCACACCCATACTAGTACAGTCCACACCCATACTAGTACAGTCAACACCCATACTAGTACAGTCCATATCTATACTAGTACAGTCCACACCCATACTAGTACAGTCCACACCCATACTAGTACAGTCCACACCCATACTAGTACAGTCCACACCCATACTAGTACAGTCTACACCCATACTAGTACAGTCCACACCCATACTAGTACAGTCCACACCCATACTAGTACAGTCCACACCCATACTAGTACAGTCCACACCCATACTAGTACAGTCCACACCCATACTAGTACAGTCCACACCCATACTAGTACAGTCCACACCCATACTAGTACAGTCCACACCCATACTAGTACAGTCCACACCCATACTAGTACAGTCCACACCCATACTAGTACAGTCCACACCCATACTAGTACAGTCCACACCCATACTAGTACAGTCCACACCCATACTAGTACAGTCCACACCCATACTAGTACAGTCCACACCCATACTAGTACAGTCTACACCCATACTAGTACAGTCCACACCCATACTAGTACAGTCCACACCCATACTAGTACAGTCCACACCCATACTAGTACAGTCCACACCCATACTAGTACAGTCCACACCCATACTAGTACAGTCTACACCCATACTAGTACAGTCCACACCCATACTAGTACAGTCCACACCCATACTAGTACAGTCCACACCCATACTAGTACAGTCCACACCCATACTAGTACAGTCCACACCCATACTAGTACAGTCTACACCCATACTAGTACAGTCTACACCCATACTAGTACAGTCCACACCCATACTAGTACAGTCTACACCCATACTAGTACAGTCCACACCGATACTAGTACAGTCCACACCCATACTAGTACAGTCCACACCCATACTAGTACAGTCCACACCCATACTAGTACAGTCCACACCCATACTAGTACAGTCCACACCCATACTAGTACAGTCCATATCAATACTAGTACAGTCCATACCCATACTAGTACAGTCCACACCCATACTAGTACAGTCCACACCCATACTAGTACAGTCCACACCCATACTAGTACAGTCTACACCCATACTAGTACAGTCTACACCCATACTAGTACAGTCCACACCCATACTAGTACAGTCTACACCCATACTAGTACAGTCCACACCGATACTAGTACAGTCCACACCCATACTAGTACAGTCCACACCCATACTAGTACAGTCCACACCCATACTAGTATAGTCCACACCCATACTAGTACAGTCCACACCCATACTAGTACAGTCCATATCAATACTAGTACAGTCCATACCCATACTAGTACAGTCCACACCCATACTAGTACAGTCCACACCCATACTAGTACAGTCCACACCCATACTAGTACAGTCTACACCCATACTAGTACAGTCTACACCCATACTAGTACAGTCTACACCCATACTAGTACAGTCTACACCCATACTAGTACAGTCCACACCAATACGAGTACAGTCAACACCCATACTAGTACAGTCAACACCCATACTAGTACAGTCAACACCCATACTAGTACAGTCTACACCAATACTAGTACAGTCCACACCCATACTAGTACAGTCCACACCCATACTAGTACAGTCTACACCAATACTAGTACAGTCCACACCCATACTAGTACAGTCCACACCCATACTAGTACAGTCCACACCCATACTAGTACAGTCCACACCCATACTAGTACAGTTCACACCCATACTAGTACAGTCCACACCCATACTAGTACAGTCAACACCCATACTAGTACAGTCCACACCCATACTAGTACAGTCAACACCCATACTAGTACAGTCCACACCCATACTAGTATAGTCCATATCCGTACTGCTTGTTGAGAGGAACATTTGTTTATTTGAGAATCACCAAGAATTGTCTAGTATAAAAGATGGGTTAGGAAAAAAGCTTTTAGGAAGAGACCTGCAGGCTTGTCTGCTGTCTAATCCTTTTGTGCTATTTGTATAATAAATTTGTTGAAATGAAAAGCCATGGAACCGAATTCATTTGGTATAAATCCAACATAAAAAGACCTCCATCTTTACTATTTTGGTAGCCACATCGTCTGTCTTCTACAGGCCCGAAAACAGAATAAAGTGTTATCGGTTCTTAAGTGACGGGGCTGCTGGGAAAACGAGAAAACTTTACAGTCATCGTACTAAACCAAATTGATGCACGTGTTATTGACATAATGGCAGCACTTTAACTTTCAATGGAAATAAACTTCCTGTAAATGCGGAGATTTAGAACATATCTGGCGTAAGGGGGTCTCAGAAGCAAAGAACAACGGAACACCAAATATATCTCCATAATGCCATGAAAACTACCATGACAACAAGTTCGTCATACTTTTTAGGTAACATTCTACTCCATGTACCTGTTGTAAGTGGTACTTACTTGGCGAAGTATGGATTCGCTGTATCTTTGCTAGCTTGTTTTTTTTTTTAAAGAACATATGTGAGAAGCAATATCTCCCTGGTTGACATGGATCGATATGAAGACACGTTTAGAGTCTCCAGCAGTGAGAGTCTATTGTCCGCTTATTTATACCGTGATAAAAGTAACAAATACGATTATTTCACAAATTGGACAGTCCAATGGAATACGTGTGCTTGACCAAGCTATTTAGTAAGGACAAGCAGCATTAAAGGAGAAAGATGAGTTTGAGCTTTGATCCTTCGATTTCGACTATTTTATGTAGCCCTAACATTCTTCGGCGTTAAACTAATTGAATGCAGTGAATTTGAAGGCCATTTTATAAAATGTAAAATACTTAGAGAAGGATAAGTACCAGGGTGAAGTAACGTCAATAAAATATTGCATATATTATTGAAGTTATAATATATTAATTACTCTTATTGGTAAAAAAAAAGAAAGCAAAAAAAATATGGAACGTGATGTGGGAGGAAACGGAATACATAGAAAAATAAATGGTGACCTCAAACCTCTTGGGCGAAATCGTCGCCATTTCGACTGCCCATACCACACTTGGTGTCAGTTTGATCATACAAAACAGTAATGCGTGTCTACAAACTTTTTTACAGTGGCCACTGAAAGACTGCTCCAGGAGAAAACTGCCATATGAAATTCTGGATAAGAACCTGTTTGATAAATGATCTTGTGATCAAAGTATGAAATCCAGTCAAATCAAGCGACATTTTAAAAATCAAACCGCTATACTCTAAAGTTGGAACCATCCCTTGAATCCTTGATGTCCAAACATTACAGCGATAACAGATCTTTGTTTACTAGTGTAGCTCACTGGCACCTAAATAAACTCGGGATACTAAGAGACCACGGCGATCGAGAGAGACTACATGTATTATGATATAGAGAGACCACGATGATCGAGTGAGACCACGGCGATCGAGAGACTATTATGATATAGAGAGACCACGATGATCGAGTGAGACCACGGCGATCGAGAGAGACTATTATGATATAGAGAGACCCCGATGATCATGTGAGACCAAGACGATCGAGAGAGACCACGATGATCGCGAGAGACCACGTTGATCGAGAGAGACTACATGTATTATGATATAGAGAGACCACGATGATCGAGTGAGACCACGGCGATCGAGAGACTATTATGATATAGAGAGACCACGATGATCGAGTGAGACCACGGCGATCGAGAGACTATTATGATATAGAGAGACCACGATGATCGAGTGAGACCACGGCGATCGAGAGAGACTATTATGATATAGAGAGACCCCGATGATCAAGTGAGACCAAGACGATCGAGAGAGACCACGATGATCGCGAGAGACCACGTTGATCGAGAGAGATCACGGTGATCGAGAGAGATCACGGCGATCGCGAGAGATCACGGTGATCGAGAGAGATCACGATGAAAGAGAGAGATCACGGTGATGGAGGTTACATCATGTCAGATGTATTTTGACATCAGCTATGCAGTACGGGGTTAGATTGTTTCGTTTGCCGACGTTTTCTGGTTTAGGGTAATACAAATTGAGCCTCGAAACTGAAAGCATGCTGCTCCTGGCCTAGTTAAGTGATGATAATACTAGTAAGTTTTCATGCCCATCGAGTACTGTGTTAACGTTTGCTTCTTAGATTAAATAATAAATTTCACACTTATGATATATAATAATATAATACCCTACTCCCTTCCGATTAAAACACTTTCATCAGGTACCAAAATATGTATATCAATACTGATTCAAACATGTCTTTTCTTGCAGCCATACAAAATAGATACTACATATTGTATATCAATGTATTAAGTGTATGACTTAAACCAAATGCCAATCGAAAGTTGCTATTACCGGGCCACGAAATCCAACATTTTGTACCATGGCCCTAGCTAAGAAATGTTACAATGATTACAGTGTGCTATACGGCCGTGTCCCGACCAGGGTTTCACGCTGATTCCTTCTAACCTGATATTCTAATCTCTTTTTCAAATCATGAAAGGGAAATATGATCCCAAGGTTACGTGGTCTATCACCCCAAACGATTGTACGATCGCAGGAAAAAAACAACGGATAATACCGACAAGATAAGGAAATCGAAATTCTAACTCAAAATCGATAAAACGGGGGCAAAATATGATGTGTTAACAAACAACCTTCTCATCATGTTACTACGAGTCATATGTCCTGTTACTGATAATGAAAATGAAAACTTAACGTTTTTAAACCTTGAAATATTGTGTATTTTGGAGGCATTTATATTTTTTGATTGGCTCAGCTGTTGTCAAGACGAAGAACGAAAATAAACCCCAAAACACAAAAACTTAAAAAACATATATGATTTTCACAAGGGGTCCAATGGATAGTGTGGCGCCCACAATTGAATTATCTTTATGTTCTCCCTCATTACATTCATCCAAACATAAAATAATTAAATTCAAATGAATAACAAACACATAAATGGGATAACAGCTCGTTGCTCATTTATTCACATAAAACAACAATGTCAACACCCTCTTACACAGAACAAAAACAAACCTATAACCCTGCTAACCGGCATACTACCTACGGCTATAATTACTTTATTTTCGAGCAAAAATGACGGAATATCTTTAAAGAAGCAAATATCTACGTAACAATAAATCAATGTACGTGGTTATGTGGTGAGCAACGAACTCGAAAGAGCGCACTGTCCACGTGCGTGCCTTATATAGCCTTTCACCACGTGACATCCACCCCGATGTCCACCCAGGTGCGCTATACACACGAATACTTCCGGAAACAACCGAATTTAATTTCATCTATTGCTCCTATGAAAGACTGATGTTTTCTATACATCTACCTTCTTTGTTCTTTTTCTCTGAATAATTCAGCAACAAGGTGAAGCTATTTATGAACTCTCAGAAATATCAAAGAAAAGTAGTGATGAAAAATTCAACTGTAGAAATTCATTATGACCTCCTGTCAGCTATTTTTATTCCCATATCAAACGCAAAATTATACGCGCATAACTAGTGACCAGGGGAATTTACTCATCAAGTTTTAGAAATATTCTTTTCGTACTTATCAAGAAATAGCGTTAACAATCTTCAACTGTGAAAATCAACGATGGCCACCTGACCATTTTGTTTTTATTGGATTATTGGACTCCCAATATGATTGATACAACTAAGGATCAAGTAGAATGTACTCATCAAGTTTTAGAAATATCCTTCCCGTACTTATCAAGAAATAGTGTAGAAAAACATTAACTGTCAATGTCAACGATTGCAGCCTGACGGCCATTTTGATTTCTGGATCAGACTGCAATGATGGATGGCTAGAAATATAGATTGCTGGGAGACCCTTGAGTAAGACCAGGCGGCCCGGACCGGTAAGCGCCAAGATTAATACCGGCACACGAGGTCACCAGCAAAAACATTTCAAACAAAGAACACGGATTGACATAAGGAAACTCTTCTCATAGAATCATTGACATACGAAACAACATGTCTAGGGAAATCATATTATCAAAATCTGTTTAATCTTTCGAATTCACCTCGATCATTATTTGAGAAACTAACCTCTACGATATAAAAAGCAAAATAGTAGTTCTTGGTAAAATATTCGGACATGTATTCGTTTGAATTGCCATGTCGATAATAACGTCATAATCGTGTACAAAATTTCGTTTCCTTAATGTACTGAACTAAGAGCAAAAGACTGCCGAGGCCTTAAGTAGGATTCAATCTATAATATCCCGATACAACATATTTGCTCTTTAATTGATATATTTTCTAGGGTAAATGTAACGAGAGAAATACATGTATAGCAAAAACCCTGTACTAACAAGACTACAGGAGTTATCTCCCTTTATTATCATTAAATAAAAAGAAAGAGTTATCTTTCTTATATGTAAGCGTCCTCTGAGTCAATATTTCACGTTGGATTTTTTTCTATAATACACAGATGCCCACTATAATGAACAGCAACACAGAAGCATGTTAGTGCAATTATGTGCAGTCTTTTTAAAACCAAATTGACTAAATAACTCACCTTAAGTTGTGTGTAGACAAATCCTGAACTGGCATATACGGATTATTAGGCTGCTCTTGTGGAACATGGGAAATCACAATAGGGGGATTAGTTCCATGGTTGTCAAGCGGATATCCGAGATCATATGATGGGAATCTAGTTTCCACTATTTCATAATCGTGTCCAAGGCCTATAATCTGTACTGGTTGACGACTTGGCCTAATCGGTTGTCCCGAATGTTGTATTTCTGTGTAGTCTACTGGATGTTTATCTAGTCTCGACTGCTGGGTACTAGACATTTCAGACATTGTAATGTTGTTATCGTAGTTCTGAACATGTCCGTTTGATCTCTTCGTTCCAATTTGTCTATCATAGTTAGTTTGTCCCCTTGAGTCGAGCGACAGATCACCATCCTCAGTAAAGCTATTGTTCGACACACCAGACAGATATATGTACGAAGGCTGTGTTAGGGAGTTGTCATTGGTACTATGTGTTTGAGAGTGGTCATTGGTACTACCACCTAGGCCAAATAGCTGTGAATTATTGAGGCCTCCTCCCCACATCCGACCTTCACCGACCTGATACTGGCGATCTTGCGAGTGGTGGGCGTACAGGGGTTCCATATTGGGTAAACCGTTATTTACGTTTGTTGTACTTTTGTCCACTTTAGGATCGTAGTCATCGGCAATGTACAACGCTTCGTCAGTAGTGGGCAAGGGATGGTCTTGTGTCCGACTTTCGTCGTACGCGAAGTAAAACTGATTCTGTGACTCATTTTCTTGTAGACGAAGTATTGGGGTCTGCTGATAATTTTGGAATATTTCATTAGAAAACCCATACACGGGTGTTCTTTTCTGATATTTGTCAGTGGCAATAAGTTGTTCAGTGTCGGCATTTGTGTGTGGCATCATCACATCAAAGTTGGAATATCCAGAAAAATCTTTTCTCTCATCATTTTCATGTATCGTCGATTGAGGTAACATTGCAAATTCAGTTATATGCATATTAGTATAATCGTCCAGTTTTGCATCAGGCTGAATATCTTTGTTGAATGACCTGGCGTCTGGTATTATGTCAATATTCCCAAAACGAACAGCTCTTATAGGTAATGTATCCTGATTCTTAATATGCTCTTCATCCACTGACGACGGTTCGAATCCATTGGAAATACGCGGTCCGTAATACCAAGACGGTGTTTCGAATTGCTCATCTAATATCTCTGTTGAACTAGGTCTTCCTCGATCTTCAAACAATGGTTCATTACTCAGTAATGGATCTGATATGATTCTCGTGGAATATCCTTCGAAATTTTGTATTCCAGATGTTTCTACACGACGTGGATCAGATGGTCCAAAATACGTCGACACTACTTCAAACTGATCTACAGGTGGACCTGTGACCTGGATCGAATCCGTATAGATGTCCTTGGTGTAAACCACTCGAAGACAGACGGTCAGGCCGAAATCGGTCTGTAAAGCCTTCATATTTGTGTTTGAAGGCTTTTCTGCGTTTCCAATTTTTTCTGGGATTGGTTTTAAACTGTCGTTTTTGTCTTTTACCTATGAATGGCTCTCTGTGTCTCATATTGGAAACCGCCACATCTAACAATGGCTCGAATACTAGGTCACTAGGTTTTCGTTTTGCTCTAGAAGCCTTCTCCCTTGATTGACCTTGCTGCATATTTTCAATATTTCGAGAGTTCGTAGAATTTGACCTGTTTTGGCCGAGATCTGTTTCATGAAGTCCCAAAATATGATGTTTACTCTTTCCAATGATATCAAATCGCTGTTGATCTGGTTTCTCTGTTTGGGACACCTCATCAAGATTCGTGTCAGGAAGTGTAACTATATGCATTCCTCCATTACTGATAGTGGGTGAGGCCATTGAATCATGGTCAATGAAAGGGTAGCTCTTGAGAGACCAAGATCTTGACTTGAGTGTGATGCTTATTGTATCCCAGTCATCGTCATTCACTGTCTGTTTGACACAAGTGAGATCGGGGTCCTCTTCATCCCAAATTGTCCTTAGCCAGTCCGACGTCCTTCTCGCGGTCGATCTACTACTGCCGACCGATGAACGACTGACGATATCGCCTTTCTCCATGTCGACTACAAGGTCGTGGTCCGCAAGAGACTCGCATTTCTACAAACGAAAACTTCACTGTAACAATAATCCACATAACAAAACATCTAAAAGAAAATATCAAAGTCATAACATACTGCTTAATCCATACTTATCCTGTGGACTATTCTCTTTTATGGTGTGAGCGTTTGGTAGAACTTCTAATAAAAAAGAGGAAACAGTCAGGAAAATAAATAAGACATGGGATGTTTTAGTTAAACATTTGAAATTGATTATGAACACTAAAATGCCATTTCAAAAAATCTGTTTACTCTTTTATGTCCACTCATACCTGTGGTCGAATTGCTTTCGTTTGCTTGTTTGACAGAATATCATACTCCATGGTATGTAACCCACGCCACTAATCCTACCTGACTGGAACCGCTGTGGTCAGACTTTACTGAGGCCAAAGTGCCGGTTCGTGGTTGATCATTCCAGTGCATAAGAAAATAGGCTAACGTTAGCACAATCACGATAGCTGAGGGTACAGCAATGAGGATTATTGTAAGAGGGCCTAGCAATCCATCTTCATCCGGCTGATCTGTCTCAGGTTCCTGTATCGCTAGGGATACTGGCTCCAACACCTGTATAATGGAGAGTTTGACAGGTAACGTATTTAGCTACAAACTAGAAACAACTATCAAAGGATCGCGCCTCTTCCACGTCATTGCTCTCAGAGTAGCGGACATCTTTGACCAGATAAAGAAAAATTACCATATATGGTATCTCTATTCTCACAAATACCCCATCCCACAACTACTCTCAACTCTAAACCTCTATCCCAGTCAATTCATGTTGCAGAATTCCACAAGGACCCACACTCTTTCCTGCGAAAATAGGCGATTTCGCATGTGTTTCATGCTAAGTGAAAATTAGAGATAGAGCATTTGTTCTTCAGATATCAATACTAATCAGCACATTTTCTTTCTCACACATCTACACTTTTCCCTAAGCATCTGTTTTCATATGTCAGTTCCCCAAATGGCCTTGGTTGTTGCTTGTGCTAAAATCACCGAACCAGGCAAGCCAAAATTTATAAATTTATATTGTACAAACCGGATATCCAACGATAGCACTCGTCTCCACGTCACTCAGCCGGTCGTAGGTGTCCATGGCAGTTTGTGCTGGTACTGGTATTCCATCGTCAGAGATAAGAAATGTTACATCAACTCCGTCATCAACGTCGTCCCGTGTTACATTTGTAATCTGTAAAGATCAAGATGCAAATGTTGAACAGTGTAATTGTTTTAAAACTTTTTGCGACCAAAATCTGGATGAGAAGCAAAAACTGCAACGAGTGAAATGTAATCGCCTCGGTTCATTATTTCACTGATGCAATCATTAATTATCATAAGCATTAGGTTATTCTGAGACCCATTTGGTAGACAAAATTTAATATTCTGGTGCAATATACTTGCATAATATATGGTTGTGCTGATGCAATAAGTGGACAAGTTGCATTGAATATCATCAGATGAAGTGCAGTAATATAGGTAATTTTGCCTAGGGTAACTTTAAACGTCTGTCAATATATTTTCTGGTTTTCATCTTCAAATGTAATGACAAATCTATTATAAGCAAATGCGATTTGAATCATATAGTTAAGAATTATGAATTGAACGGAATGAAATACTACAGCATTGATACACATGTGGCTAAAACCAACCTGAACTTGAAAATTCTCTTGCCGTTTATTTCTGGCTGCATACTGGATGTGTCGTTTACGTCTTGTAGACGATGCCTCAGCATAGGCCTCCGCCAGACCTATACAAATGGAGAAATACTTGTCATATCCTAATCTCGATTTGTGTTGAGACTGAAACTGGTTATTATAAATTATTTTCTAAATTAGGACAAATGTTCCTGCACCAAGCAGACTTCTGAAATACTTTCACAAAATTGACGCTTGGTGTTTAGATATATAGGTCAAATAAATACATTAGTGATGGCAACCAGAGCGTTATATTGAATGTTAATGAGCACGTGATTAAGAATAAAACAATATCTGCTCATCAAGTATAATGAGGTCCTGTAAGTAGAGCCATACCTTGTGCTACGTCGTCCTTGAATGCATCAGTTGTGACGTCAATCGTCTGTTTGACCTGGATACGTATTTGCAGCATAATGTCCTCATCCTTTTGAAGCGGAGTTGTTGTAGGGTTGTCAACACTAAGTGCTGTTGTTGACAGAGTTTCAGAGGCAGTCGTCAACGCTGCTGACGGAACAATACTAGGTGGAGCCGTTGAATGTGGTATTGACGTCTTCACGACCAAATCTGACCGAACGACTTGTGTTTGTGTCGTCGACTCTGATGTCTGTAGAGGCGGTCGTAGTTGTGTTGTCGACTCTGATGTCTGTAGAGGCGGCCGTAGTTGTGTTTGTGTCGTCGACTCTGATGTCTGTAGAGGCGGCCGTAGTTGTGTCGTCGACTCTGATGTCTGTAGAGGCGGCCGTAGTTGTGTTTGTGTCGTCGACTCTGATGTCTGTAGAGGCGGCCGTAGTTGTGTCGTCAACTCTGATGTCTGAAGAGGCGGCCGTAGTTGTGTTTGTGTCGTCGACTCTGATGTCTTTAGAGGCGGCCGTAGTTGTGTCGTCGACTCTGATGTCTGTAGACGCGGCCGTAGTTGACTGGTGGACATAGTAGTCGTAGTATTTAACTGACGCCTGCTAAATGCGGATATACTAGATAGTGGTGTTAAACTTCCTAACGGCGCAAGTGACATTATAGTTGATTCTGGAAGTAGTAGTGTTGATTGTTCGGGAAAAGTCTTCTCTGAAAACATCTTAACTGATGTTGTTAGAACCGAGAGTACCTCAGAATCGAACACCTCATCAGTAGATATCAGGCTTTGGGATGCAGATAATGGCACAATCGAATGAGTGGGTGTTGCAAATGTTGTCTCTGACACCATATTACTCGATGTTGAAAGTCTTATTACTGGCTGTTTCACGGATGATGGTACACTTTCTGACACCATTGACCATGAAAGCGTCGTTGACTTATTCTTTAGTGTCATATTCCCAAACACAGTTGTCGTCAAAGATGATTGGATGAGAGATATCTCATTATTTCCAGATGATGCGAGAGTAGTCTTAGAATCTAGCTGAGATGGTAAGACAATCTTCGATATTAAAGTTTCGGGCTGGGTAATAGTTGATTGTATGTTCTCTGTCATCAGTGAGGTATGGAGTGTCACATCCGACTGAATCAATTCAGATGACACGCTCTCCGAGTCACTGTTGAACGACATGGACGCTAAGTGGATTAATGCCGTTGACTCAATGTCTGAATTTTCCAATAGCTCCGTAGATGGTGTCAAAGGTGACTGGATAAAAGTGGTAGACAAAATGTCTGAATTCTTCATCTGTGACATAGATGGTTTCAAAGTTGGCGGGATGAATGCTGTTGACAAAATGTCTGAATTCCCAATCTGTGGCATAGATGGCTTCAACGATGACCAGATTAATGCTGTTGACACGATATCTAAATTCTCCATCTGTGACATAGATGGTGTCAAAATTGACAGGGATGAAGCTGTTGACACAGTGTCTGAATTCTCCATCAGCGACGTAGATGATGTCAAAGGTGACTTGATTAATGCTGTTGACAAATTGTCTGAATTCTCCATCTGCGACGTAGATGGTGTCAAAGGTGACTGGATTGATGGTGTTGACACAATGACTGAATTCTCCATCTGCGACGTAGATGGTGTCAAAGGTGACTGGATATATGCTGTTGACACAATGACTGAATTCTTCATCTGCGACGTAGATGGTGTCACAGTTGACTGAATTAATGCCGTTGACACAATGTCAGAATTCTCCATCAGCCCCGTAGATGGTTTAACAGTTGACTGAATTAATGCCGTTGACACAATGTCTGAATTCTCCATCTGCGACGTAGATGGTGTCAAAAGTGACTGGATCAATGCCGTTGACACAATTTCTGAATTCTCCATCTGTGATATAGATGGTGTCAAAGGTGACTCGATAAATGCTGTTGACAAAATGTCAGAATTTTCCATCTGCGACGTAGATAGTATCAAAGGTGACTTCATTGATGCTGTTGACAAAATGTCTGAATTCTTCATCAGCGACGTAGATACTGTCACAGTTAACTGAATTAATGCTGTTGACACAATGTCAGAATTCTCCATCAGCCCCGTAGATGGTTTAACAGTTGACTGAATTAATGGCGTTGACACAATGTCTGAATTCTCCCTCTGCGACGTAGATGATGTCAAAGGTGACTGGATAAATGCCATTGAAACACTTTCTGAATTCTCCATCTGTGATATAGATGGTGTCAAAGGTGACTGGATAAATGCTGCTGACAAAATGTCAGAATTCTTCATCAGCGACGTAGATGGTGTCACAATTGACTGAATTAATGCTGTTGACACAGTGTCTGAATCCTCCCTCAGCCACGTAGATGATTTCAAAGTTGACTGGATAGATGCTGTTGACACAATGTCCGTATTTTCCTTCAGTGACGTAGATAGTATCAAAGTTGACTGGAAAGATGTTGTTGACAAAATGTCTGAATTCTTCATCAGCGACGTAGATGGTGTCACAGTTGACTGAATTACTGCTGTTGACACAGTGTCTGAATTCTCCATCTGCGACGTAGATGGTGTCAAAGGTGACTGGATTGATGGTGTTGACACAATGACTGAATTCTCCATCTGCGACGTAGATGGTGTCAAAGGTGACTGGATATATACTGTTGACACAATGTCAGAATTCTCCATCAGCCCCGTAGATGGTTTAACAGTTGACTGAATTAATGCCGTTGACACAATGTCTGAATTCTCCATCTGCGACGTAGATGGTGTCAAAGGTGACTGGATCAATGCCGTTGACACAATTTCTGAATTCTCCATCTGTGATATAGATGGTGTCAAATGTGACTCGATAAATGCTGTTGACAAAATGTCAGAATTTTCCATCTGCGACGTAGATAGTATCAAAGGTGACTTCATTGATGCTGTTGACAAAATGTCTGAATTCTTCATCAGCGACGTAGATGCTGTCACAGTTGGCTGAATTAATGCTGTTGACACAATGTCAGAATTCTCCATCAGCCCCGTAGATGGTTTAACAGTTAACTGAATTAATGCTGTTGACACAATGTCAGAATTCTCCATCAGCCCCGTAGATGGTTTAACAGTTGACTGAATTAATGGCGTTGACACAATGTCTGAATTCTCCCTCTGCGACGTAGATGGTGTCAAAAGTGACTGGATAAATGCCATTGAAACACTTTCTGAATTCTCCATCTGTGATATAGATGGTGTCAAAGGTGACTGGATAACTGCTGCTGACAAAATGTCAGAATTCTTCATCAGCGACGTAGATGGTGTCACAACTGACTGAATTAATGCTGTTGACACAGTGTCTGAATCCTCCCTCAGCCACGTAGATGATTTCAAAGTTGACTGGATAGATGCTGTTGACACAATGTCCGTATTTTCCTTCAGTGACGTAGATAGTATCAAAGTTGACTGGAAAGATGTTGTTGACAAAATGTCTGAATTCTTCATCAGCGACGTAGATGGTGTCACAGTTGACTGAATTACTGCTGTTGACACAGTGTCTGAATTCTCCATCTGCGACGTAGATGGTGTCAAAGGTGACTGGATTGATGGTGTTGACACAATGACTGAATTCTCCATCTGCGACGTAGATGGTGTCAAAGGTGACTGGATATATACTGTTGACACAATGTCAGAATTCTCCATCAGCCCCGTAGATGGTTTAACAGTTGACTGAATTAATGCCGTTGACACAATGTCTGAATTCTCCATCTGCGACGTAGATGGTGTCAAAGGTGACTGGATCAATGCCGTTGACACAATTTCTGAATTCTCCATCTGTGATATAGATGGTGTCAAATGTGACTCGATAAATGCTGTTGACAAAATGTCAGAATTTTCCATCTGCGACGTAGATAGTATCAAAGGTGACTTCATTGATGCTGTTGACAAAATGTCTGAATTCTTCATCAGCGACGTAGATGCTGTCACAGTTGGCTGAATTAATGCTGTTGACACAATGTCAGAATTCTCCATCAGCCCCGTAGATGGTTTAACAGTTAACTGAATTAATGCTGTTGACACAATGTCAGAATTCTCCATCAGCCCCGTAGATGGTTTAACAGTTGACTGAATTAATGCTGTTGACACAATGTCTGAATTCTCCCTCTGCGACGTAGATGGTGTCAAAAGTGACTGGATAAATGTCATTGAAACACTTTCTGAATTCTCCATCTGTGATATAGATGGTGTCAAAGGTGACTGGATAACTGCTGCTGACAAAATGTCAGAATTCTTCATCAGCGACGTAGATGGTGTCACAACTGACTGAATTAATGCTGTTGACACAGTGTCTGAAGCCTCCCTCAGCCACGTAGATGATTTCAAAGTTGACTGGATAGATGCTGTTGACACAATGTCCGTATTTTCCTTCAGTGACGTAGATAGTATCAAAGTTGACTGGAAAGATGTTGTTGACAAAATGTCTGAATTCTTCATCAGCGACGTAGATGGTGTCACAGTTGACTGAATTACTGCTGTTGACACAGTGTCTGAATTCTCCATCTGCGACGTAGATGGTGTCAAAGGTGACTGGATTGATGGTGTTGACACAATGACTGAATTCTCCATCTGCGACGTAGATGGTGTCAAAGGTGATTGGAAAGATGCTGTTGACACAATTTCTGAATTCTCCATCAGCGACGTAGGTTGTGTCAAATGTGACTTGATTAATGCTGTTGACACAATGTCTGAATTCTCCATCTGCGACGTAGATGGTGTCAAAGGTGAATGGAAAGATGCTGTTGACAAAATGTCGGAATTCTTCATCAGCGACGTAGATAGTGTCACAGTTGACTGAATCAATGCTGATGATGCAATGTCTGAATTCTCCATCTGTGATATAGCTGGTGTCAAAGTTGACTGGATCGATCCTGTTGACACAATTTCTGAATTCTCCATCAGCGACGTAGATGGTGTCAAAGGTGACTTGATTAGTGTTGACACAATATCTGAATTCTCCAACCGTGACGAAGATGGTGGCAAAGTTGACTGGATTAATGATGTTGACTCCATGTCTGAATTTTCCAACAGCGACGTAGATGGTGTCACAGTTGACTGAATCAATACTGTTGACTCAATGTCTGAATGCTCTATCAGCGACGTAGATTGGGCCAAAGTTGACTGGATTAATGATGTTGACACAATGTCTGAATTCTCAATCTGTGATGTAGATGATGTCATGGGTGACAGGTTATGTGACAAGGCAATTTTTTCCGACATCATACTTAGTGAAATAGATGATGCAAGTGATGAATGAACGAAAGGTGACGACATGGTCTCTGAATCAGAATTCAGAGACATTGGTAGTGTCACCATTGATATAATATCCGATGACGATATGCTGCCAGGATTCATACTTTCTGTTGTAGATATTGTTCCATCTGACTGAAACATCGGGGATGTATTAATCACTGAAATCGTACTTAATGACTTCGATGGTGTCACGGTTGAGTGGATCACTGATGATAACACAGTCACCGACAAATCACTGAGCGTAGTAGATAGTGACCCGGTTGATTGGACTGATGAGGATAACGAAGACCAAGATAATGGCGGTGTCTTAGCTGACTTGATAAGCGATGATGACATGCTTTCTGAATTCACAGTCATTGCCATCAACGAGGGTGACACACTCTCCGATGACATATCTGTATTCATACTTAGTGATGGTGATGATATCACAGGTGACTGGGTCAATGATGCTGACATACTCTCAAAATTCCTGGTCAAGGTTTCGGGTGCCACATCTGACGAAACAAACACGGCTGATGTTTTCTCTGAGTTCGCTATAAGTGTTCTAGACGATATCATATTTGACTGGAACAATGAAGATGGCACATTCTCTACATCCGTAATCAGTGTCGAAGATTGTAGCGGAAGTGACCTGCTCGGCGAGGATGACTTACTCACTGAATTCGTAATGACTGACACGGAAGGTATTACAGCTGTCTGGAACATCGATGACAACATGATCTCTGAGTTGGAACGCGGTATCACAGATTGTGTAAGAGAGAAAGATGGCAAAAATGGTGTCGGAAAGGACTGGACAAATGTTTCTGATACGCTCTTCGACTTCGAAGTCTCTGAATTTGAGATCAGTCTGCTGGATGTTTTCACAGTTTGCTCGAACAACGAAAATGGTGTTCCTTTCGAATTAGAAAACAACATGCTAGATTGTGTCAAGGCTGATTGGATGGAAGATGATTCAGTACTCTCTGACACCATTTCTAGTGATGTCGTTGTTGATGTCAGAGATATCTGTTTCCGGGAGGATGATAAACTGTCTGAATTCATCCCCAGTGTTGGAGACGATATTGTTGCAGCTGGCAGGTCCGATGGAGAAGACCGACTCTGTGTTGAAGTCTGGAACAACGAGGATGATTTACTTGCTGAAATCGTACTCATTGACATAGATTGGGTCACTTCCGATTGTACGATAGGAGATGATATACTCCTCGACATAGTGTTTATTGATAAAGGTTCTGTTCTATTCGACGACACACTTGTTGATTGGAAACTCAGTGTTGCAGCTGGTTTCACAGGTGACTGAACAAACGAGGAAGCCAGACTTGGTGAGCTCGTACTTATGGATGTAAGTGGTGCTATATCGGACTGGAATAACGTTGGTGATATTATTTCTGAGTTCATATTTAATATCGTAGATGATGTCACAGTTGGTTTGATAAACGATGACGACATGCCCACTGAATTCGTGAGTAGCGCCGTAGGTTGCGTCAGACCAGGCTGAATCGTTGGTGATGACATATCCTCTGACATCGTACTCATGGACGTAGACGATGTTAGAACGGACTGGAACATCTGGGATGGCATACTCTCTGACACCGATTTCAATGACAACGACGGTACCAATGATATTTGAACAGATGCTGATTTAAAACTCTGTGAACTGGTGTCTATTGATAAGGATGGTATCAGAACTGAACGGATAAATGATGGCGACATATACTCCGGATTCATACTAAGGTTGGCAGATTGCTTCACAGTTGACTCGACCAGTGATGATGGATATGTTGTCAGAGGTGAATTGACCAACGTGTGTGACTCATATCCTGAATTACTACTTAATGGTTTAGTTGGAGTAACAACTGACTTGACAAACGGTGATGACATAGTCTTTGAATGCCTGCTGCGGGTTGAGGATGGTATTTCAGTTGACCTGATTAAAGCTGACGACAAACTATTTGAATTTGAACTAAATTTCATAAATGGTGTCAAAAGCGATTGGATCAATTCGGAAAGCACACTCTTTGGATTAGTACTCGTTGGTATGGAAGGTGTCACAGATGACTGGATAAACATCGATGTTTTCAAATCAGTTTGTAAAAACAATGATGACGCACTGTTTGAATTCGCAATCTGTGTTCTAGACGGTGAGACAGCTGACCTGAACGACGAGAGTGAACTTATCACTAAAAGCGTGCTCGATGGCATTTCGATAGACTTGATACTTGAATGTTTGTCAAGTGACGAGGACGGATTTACTGATGGTTCAACAGACGATGTTTCAATACTATCAGACATCCTATTCTGGAACGTAGACGATGTTGCTTCTGACTGGATCGACACAGATGGTAGACTTTCTGAATTGTTCACCGCAGACGTGGAATGTATCCCGAAAGACTCAATGACTGTTGGTAATATAATCTCCGACATCGTACTTGGTATCGCCGCTGAATGGTTTAACAATGATGACACACTCTCAAGTATTCCAATGGACTGGATAAATGTTGGTATTATACTTCCCAACATCGAACTTAGTGATACCGATGGTTTCACCGTTGACTGGGTAAATGGCAACGATATGACTTCTGAATTCATAACCTGTGTTGAAGATGGTTTCAAAGTTGACTGCAACAGCATCAGCGAATACTGATGAGAATTTGTGGTCGGCGTCGAAGATGATGTCTGAAGTGTCTGGCTAAACACGGGTGACTTACTCGATGGATTTGTACCTTTTGACACGGAAGGTTTTATAGATGACTGGGTAACCGATGAAGGCACAATCTCGGAGTTCTTACTCGATCCTTTGGTTTGTTGCCCAGTTGAAATGACCAACACGGTTGTCTTAGCCGATGACATAACTGGTGTTACAGGTGGCTTTGTAAATGGTGATAACTTACTCTCTGAACTCAGAAACATAGACGAAGATATAACTGTTTCGATAAACGATGAAGTTATATATTTCGAAATTCTACTCAGTATCGAAGTAGATGTCTCAGTTGATTGGGTCAAAGGGGATGAGGAACTCTTCGAGATTGTATCTTCTGACACTAAGGTTGTTACAGAAGTTTGAACAAATATGTTTGTCATATTCTCTAAATTCCTTATTGGTCTTGATGATGATGTCACCGTTGACTGGAACAACGAGGATGAAAAACGTTCTGAGTTTGCTTCCAATTTCGAGGATGGTGTCACAAGTGATCTGGAAAACTTACTCGTTACATTTGTACTCGATGGCATAATTGACGTCGCATCTGACTGAATCAACAATGATGACACACTCTCCGGATTAATACTCATTGACATGGTATTCGATGACAGTTGTGGTATTAAAGCTGTCTGCTCAAACGATGACGAAATAATATCTGAATCCACAGTCAGTGTCGTAGGTCTCGTCTCAGTTAGGCGGAATGACAAAGATGGCTTACTCTCTGCTGTCTCTCTGATTGTAAAAGATGGTATCACACTTGACCTGATCAATACTGATGATATACTTTCTGAGTTTTTGATTATGGATGAGGACTGGATGAAAGAGGATTTGACAAACGTAGAAACATCCTCTGAAATCATGATCTGTGTCATAGATGGTGTTACAGATGATTGCATGGAAGATCTCGACACATTATCTGGATTCATACTCCGTGTAACAGGTGACTTCATTGTGGACGTGAACCGTTGTAACGAAAAACTCTCGGGATTTGTACTCGGTGTCTTGGAAACCGTACCCATTGGCATAGATGGAGTCACGACCGACATGGTTGATATTGCTGGCATATTTTCCGACATTATACCCAGTGACATCGATCTTGTATCTGAAATCATGTCAGAATTCATTCCCTCTGCTGAATGTGGCGACTGGAACGAATGAGGCTGGGAAGGTAGGAAACTGGAGGTTGAAACGCTCTCAGAAGTAGGCAGCGTCGTCGAAGACGTTGGTGACTTTGATTTGGTCAATACAGATGATGATTTCTTTTGATAAGTACTCACTGATACGGAATATGTCACAATTGGCTTGATAAATGTCGATGATATATTCTCCGACATCGTTCTCGTTGACATCGTTGGTGTCAACGCTAATTGGATGGACGCTGAGGGCAAATGTCCTGTACCCGTGTTCAGTGACATGGCCGGTGTAGTGGCTGACTGAATAGGCGGTGTAGTACTCTGCGGCATCCTACTCAATTCTGCAGTTGATTTCACAGAGAGAAACAAGGAGGGCTGCATCATTTCTGATATCGTTTGTGAAGTAAACGAAGATTGAATGGTTGACCTGATGACTTCTGATGGTATACTTTCTGAGGACATGCTTAATGACCTGGACGGAGTCACAGCTGGGTCGGCAACTGAGGAAAAAGTATCTGAATCTGAAAACAGCGTCGTTGATGGTCTTAACGCTGATTGGATAGACGAAAGTGCAATATCGTTTGTCATCCTACTCAGGAACGTAGATAGAGTCACGGTTGAATGGGACGGCTGGATAAATGGTGATGATATACTCTCTAACATCATACTAGTTGACATCGGTGGTGGCAAGCCTGACTCCAAAGATGATGGTGTCATACTTTCTGAACTAGTTCTTCGTGATGTGGAAGGAATCAAAATTGATAACGAGGAGAAAATTGCTGAGTTCATACTTCCAATTGTAAATTGTGTTAGAGGTGATGGTGGTTCAATCGGTGAACTAGTACTCAATGACACAGACGATGTCACCTCTGACTGGATAAGCCGTGATGGTTTATCCTCTGATTCCGTGCTCTGTGTTACGGGTGGTGTGGTAGATGAATATGACCGCACACTCTCTGAATTCAAGCTCAGTGACATATATTGTGTCACAGTTGAATGAAATGACAAGAATGGAGAGAGTTCTGAATTCCATCTCAATGGCAACGACGTCGACTGTACAGACTCTGCTGATAAACTGTCCAAATTCGTTAAAAGCGAAGACGTAGCAACTGAGAAGGAAATCAATGATATACTACTGGAATTTACAAGCAGTGTCGTAAATGGTGGCACAGTTGGCTCTACAAACGATGGCGTCAGATTTACTGAATTCATCCCCAGGATCTCTGAAGGTGTCATCGAAGTAGAAGGAAATATCTCTGAATGCGTACTTGGTGTTGAAACTGGTGTCCAAAGTGACTCAACAAGCAAAGATGACTTATTGTTGAGATCCTAGTCAATGACAAATATCGGGGTCACATCTGACTGAATCGAAACGGATGACGTCGTCTGTGAATAAGAACTCATTGACAACGGTGGTGTCACGGTTGAGGGAATATCCGATGCGGTACTCTCTGAACTATAAAGTACCAATGTTGACTGGATTATCAATGGCATACTATATAAACTTGTCATCTGTGTTGCAGATGTGGTCATAGATGAATGGATCAACATGGATGCTATACTGCTCGATTGAATCGATGGTGTCACTGATGACTCGAACGACCATGATGGCATACTCTTCCACACTGTACTCGTTGTTGCAGACACCTTCGACTGGATATACATAGGCGTGAAACTCTCCAAATTTCTGCTCATTGCCAAAGACTGTGTCTCACCTGAAAGTACAAACATTGATGATATTTTCTTTGAAATAACACTCGGTCTTGGTGATGGTGTTAAAGTTGACTGAACTAAGGAGAATGACATGCTCAATGACATAAATGTGGTAAGATTTGTCTGGGCTAATGATGTCGATATGCGACCTGCATTCAGCGACAAAAATGACGTCATTATTGAAGTGACAAACATAGATGACATACTCTCAGACAATGTGTCAGAAACTTTTATAGACGATGATGATATACGCTCTAAATTCTTAATAACGATATTTGATGATGACACAGTTGACTGGATAAATAATGGCATCATACCTTCTGATTTCAGGATCAGTCTTGTTTTGCTTACTGCCGATGATAGTGATGACGGAATAAATATCGACAACGGCAAAATCTCCGGCATCGTGCTCACTGATCTGGATGGTTTCACCTTTGATTGAATATACGACATATCTCTTGAATTTGATCTTAATGCTTCGGCTGATATCGTAGTGGCCTGGAACAACGATGATAAACTATTTTCTGCATTCGTTCTCATTGTTGGTGAGGAATGTGGCTGTACCAACACATATGGCTTACTTGCTGAATTCGTGCTAAATGACAACAAAGGATCCAAAGTTGGCTGAGTCAACGATGACATTCTCTCTGAATTCGGAATCAGTGTTGTCGACGGTGTCACAGCTGATGATGATAAATTGCTCTCCGACATTCTACTTGGTATTTTTGTTGTCGTTGATATTGATTGAAACAAGGATGAGAAACTTCCCGGATAAGCTTTCACTGATATAGATAGTGAAACATCTGACTTGCCAATAGGTTGTTGCACATTTTCAGAATTCGAGCTAAATGTTGACGATGATGTCAAAAGAAACTTGACCTGCGATGATGACACGCCCGCTGAAATTGTACCTGTTAAGATTGAAGATATACCACTTTGATCGCGTAATATTGTTGTAATATTGTCCAATATCCTTCTCAGTGACGTCTCTGAATAAGAACTTTTCGGCAACGGTGGTGTTACGGTTGACTGAATTGTTAATGGCGACATAATATCTGAATCATTAAAATCGATAAATGATGACGACATTCTTCCTGAATTCTCATCTAATGGCAAAGACGGTGTCAATGTTGATAGGTCTGCAGGCGTTGTTGACATCCTGCTGGATTGTGCTACTGCTGACGATATAAATGATGACCTGCTCTCTGATTCCACATTCGTTGTCAAAGATCGTACCAGGAACGACTGGCTGAACGAAGGTGATATTTTCTCCGACATCGATAATGATATCGCTGATAATGACATACTCTCTGCACTACTTCTCAATGATATGGACGACATCACAGATGGTTTTAAAGCGGATGGCATATCCCTTGAATTTGGAAAGGGTGTCGCAGTTGAGTGTAGAAACGATGGTGACTCATTTTCGGTATTTATATGCAACGATACAGATGGTGTTATACTTGACTTTGACAACGAGGAGGATGTCACATTCTCGGAATTGGTACTTATATCCGAAGATGGTGTCGGAAATGGTTTGGTCAATGAGAATGGTTTGTTCGCTGAGTTTGTTCCCACGGACAATGATTGGCTGCCAACAGTTGACTGGATAAGCGACGGTATGTTTTCCAGGTCAGAGCTTCGTGTCGTCGACAGTGTCATAGCTGAATGGAAAGATGATACAGCGATACTTTCCAACACACTACTTTGTGTCGTTCTTGGCGCCACTGTTGTCTGGAGCAACGATGATGTCAGAGGTGACTGGGCCGACGATGACAATGTTAAAGACGGTGTCTGCAGTAACAGGATCGACGAGGATAGCTTAATCTCCGAATTCGAACTCAGTGTTGTAGATTGTCTCTGAGGTATCTGGAACAACGAAGTCGACTTTTGAAACTTTGAACTCATACTCAGTGTTGCAGATGGTGTCTGAAGTACATGGACTAACGAGGTCGACATCTCAATCTCTGGACTCGAACTCAGTGTTTTAGACGGTGTCTGAAGAGCCTGGACTAATGAAGTCGACGTTTTAACCTTTGAATTCCTATTTAGTGCTGTAGATTGTTCCTCAAGTGACTGGATCGACGTATATGATGCCGCTGTTGCCTGTACCGACATTGACGGCGTACTTTCTGAATTTTCAATCATAGTTGGCGCTTGAGCCGACTGCATCAAAGACGAGGAGTTAATCTCCGACATCGTACTCAAGAATATTGAGTGTGTCATGGCTGACTGGATAAAAGGTGATGACATACTCTCTGTATAATTAAACAGTGATGTTGACGTTGATGACTGATGCAACGAGGATGGCGCACTGTCTTGCATCGTGCTTAATGACAATGACACTATATCTTCTGGTTGGAAAGATGACGATATAATACTTTCTGAATTCATGTTAAATGACATAGGCGACGTCACCTCCGATTGGATAAATGATGACATTAAGTTTTCCATCATAGTCGTTGATGGAGGTACAGTTGACTGGATAAACAATGGCGTCATATTTTCTGAATTCATACTCTGGTTTCCAGGTGGTGAACTAGTCTCTGAACTCCGTGACTTGTCCAATGTTGGCGACTTACTCTCTGAATGCATACTTATAGACAAAGACGATGTCATCGGTATAAATGTTGTTGAGACCCGTTTTGACATCTTACTCAGTGACACAGTTGAAATCGAGAATGAGGAATTGCGTAACTTCATACTCGGTGTTTCAGATGATGTCAGGCGTGACTGGACAGACGACGACGACTGTAAACTCGTACTTACTGATGTTGATAGTGTCGGATCTAACTCGACCGAAACGGATGAAGTATTCTCAAAACTACTATCCAAAGTCATAAAAGATACATTTTCTGACGTCGGTTTCAGGGTCAACAAAGGAGGTTGCACAGACGATCGATCAGATGACATAATATGCGGCAATGTATTTATTGCCGTAAACGATGAACGGTCAGACTGAAACAGCGAGGAGGATATAATCTCCGGAATCGTACTCCATGTCATCGATGCTGGTACATATGACTTGATAAAGACAGATGATGGAGTCTTTGCGTACGTACCCAATGAAATGGATGGCGTCACAGCTGACTGGAACAATGAAGATGAGCTGCGACCTGGCACTGAAATCATAGTTGACATGATGAATGCCGGAGAAATACTTTCTAAATGAGAGCTTGGTGACCTGGCTGATTTGATAAACGATGCCTTACTCGTGGGAATCGCGATAATTGTCGGCGACGGTTTCACAACTGATTTGCTCGTAGCTGATACAACATTATCCAACGTCACAGTTGATGGGACCAACAAGGATATATATTCTGTTGACGCTGGTTGGTCAACCGACGATGATAATGATTGAAATAAGGTGATCGCTGACCGAGTAAACGATGGCATCAGACTAACTGAATTTTTGCCTACTGACGATGATGGTGATGACAGGATAAATGACGACAACGGCACACTCTCCGACATCGTGCTCACTGATCTGGATGGTTTCACCTTCGATTGAATAAACGACATATCTCTTGAATTTGAACTCAGTGTCGAAGATATTGTTACATCCGACAGGGACAAGGAAGAAGACACCACTTTCATTGACGGATATGGTGTTCTTGATGACAGTTTATATGATATGGATGTACTGCTTGATAGCACGCTCCGTGTTTCTTGTGATGGACGGATTGATGATATAAAAGTCATTGATGACACGCTTTCGGATGTCATAGAAAGATTTTTGTCTGTGACACTTGATGGCATAGAGCTTGCTGCAGATGTCTTGATAAAAGACTGTAACATATCATCCGGTAATGAACGAGTGGGAATTATCTTTGACGGATGGTAGGATGATATCATGCTCTCTGAAGGTATGTCTCTGGTTGTAGTTGGCGTGTCCGAAGTATTCGCCAATGCTGTAGATAACGAAGTTGACTTCCTCTCTGATATTAAACTTCTTGGAATCAGTGATTCGATCACTGGCGTACTGTCTGATGATATGACTCCCTTAAGTGTTGACTGTTGAGAGGATAATTGGATACTCATAGCCATAGTTTCTAACGTGACTAACGTTACAGCTGACAAAGGTGATTTTGATATCCTTGTTGATTTATCACTCGAATCGAACTGTGTTTTCAACGAGAACTGAATGGAGGGCGAGATACTTTCGGAGTTCACACTCCTTGTTGAAGATGGTTCAAGCATTGTAGAAATAGTTAATGAGGACATCTTTAATGGTTCCATAGTTTTTCCGGATGAAAGAGGTATCACATCTGACAGAATGGATGATGGTATAATGTTCACTGATACCAGGGGCCTCAGCACAGTCGCGGTAATTATTGTCGATTGAAGGGATGGTGTCACACTCTCTGAGTGTGGGTTTAGTGAAAAAGGTGTCAAACTTGACATGATAAAAGATTCGGGGGACAAGTTCCTTGATGCTGACGGTTTTATCTTTGAGGGTTGAACGGAAGTTATCATATTCTTGCTATCTGTTGAAGATAGTTGAAGCATTGACTTGATAACTATTGATGATATCCTTTCCGCTGTTCCCGATAAAGACTGTTCTACGGTTGACTTGAGGAATGATTGCGCTATGCTCTCTGCCAGCTTAGTAGAAAATATAGATGTAATCGTTCTTGATTGGTGAACTGATGTTGGTACCTTTCCTGATACCATACTGCTTGTTGCAGATGATACCAGCGACGATGTCAGTACTGGTGTTGGTGTTATTACGGTCGACTCCGTAAAGGATGGCGATATACTACCCAAATCAATATATCTTGAAGCAGACGATAAGGCGATTCTAGGAAGGGTAGATAGTGACACACTGTCGGATTTTTCTTCTAAAGCTGCTGAAGACATATGGAACGACTGGTTATTTATTGAGGATAAGTTACTTGATGTCAAATTCCTTAATTCTGACGATGCTGCCATTGAAGTTTGTATAGATTGGGAAATACTTTCCGATGTCGCACTCCTTTCCTCAAATTCCAAACTATTCAAGTGTATATATTTTGATGACATCGTTCTTGATTTCTTGGTTCCTGATGAAAGTGTTGTCACATCTGATACGGTATAGGACGGGTACATGTTATATGACATAATCGTTTGTGAAGCAGATTCTATTAACGTTTGAATTGGAATGGATGCTGCCACGTTCTCTGACGGATTAATCTGAGTTGTTGATGGTATTCGCGTTGCCATTGACAACACATGCTCTGAATTGCTATTATTTGATGAAGATAGTTGCACCGATGACTGGATGAATGTTAGTTTCTCTGATACTAAACTCGAAATAGACGGTTTTATCATCTTTGTCATGATAGATGGTGATGTATTCTCAGGTACCATACTCAATGATGATGTCTGTAAAAGTATTGACTTGTTAACAGTTAAGGACTCACTTTCTGATATCATTCTCTTCGTTGAAGATGGTTGCATTGCTGAAAGAATAAATGATGGTTGCAAACGGGTCGACATTTTATTCAGCGACGCAGATGGTGTCAACAATGATGTGACGAACGATGAAGGAGAGATAAATTCCACCTGGATAAAGCTTGATGTGACATCGGACTGGATAAATGTTGATGAGACATCTGATTTGAAAAATGTTGGTGAGACATCTGGTTTGATAAATGTTGGTGAGACATCTGGTTTGATAAATGTTGGTGAGACATCTGATTTGAAAAATGTTGGTGAGACATCTGGTTTGATAAATGTTGGTGAGACATCTGGTTTGATAAATGTTGGTGAGACATCTGATTTGAAAAATGTTGGTGAGACATCTGGTTTGATAAATGTTGGTGAGACATCTGATTTGAAAAATGTTGGTGTGACATCTGGTTTGATAAATGTTGGTGAGACATCTGATTTGATAAATGTTGGTGAGGCATCTGATTTGATAAATGTTGATGTGGCATCGGACTGCATAAATGTTGATGTGGCATCGGACTGGATAAAGCTTGGTTGGACATCAGACTGGATAAATGTTGGTGTGACATCGGACTGGATAGATGTTGGTGAGGCATCGGACTGGATAAATTTTGATGAGACATCGGACTGGATAAATGTTGGTGAGACATCTGATTTGATAAATATTGGTGTGACATCTGATTTGATAAATGTTGATGTGGCATCGGACTGGATAAATGTTGGTGAGGCATCGGACTGGATAAAGGCTGGCGAGGCATCGGACTGGATAAATGTCGGTGTGACATCTGATTTGATAAATATTGGTGTGACATCAGACTTGATAAATGTTGGTGAGACATCTGATTTGATAAATGTTGATGTGGCATCGGACTGCATAAATGTTGATGTGGCATCGGACTGGATAAATGTTGATGAGACATCCGATTTGATAAATGTTGGTGTGACTTCAGACTTGATAAATGTTGATGTGGCATCGGACTGGATAAATGTTGGTGAGGCATCGGACTGGATAAAGCTTGGTTGGACATCAGACTGGATAAATGTTGATGAGACATCTGATTTGTTAAATGTTGGTGAGGCATCGGACTGGATAAATGTTGGTGTGACATCGGACTGGATAGATGTTGGTGTGACATCAGACTTGATAAATGTTGGTGTGACATCTGATTTGATAAATGTTGGTGTGACTTCGGACTGGATAAATGTCGATGTGACATCTGATTTGATAAATATTGGTGTGACTTCAGACTGGATAAAGGCTGGCGAGGCATCGGACTGGATAAATGTCGATGTGACATCTGATTTGATAAATATTGGTGTGACTTCAGACTTGATAAATGTTGATGTGGCATCGGACTGGATAAATGTTGGTGAGGCATCGGACTGGATAAAGCTTGGTTGGACATCAGACTGGATAAATGTTGATGAGACATCTGATTTGCTAAATGTTGGTGTGACATCGGACTGGATAGATGTTGGTGTGACATCAGACTTGATTAATGTTGGCGAGACATCTGATTTGATAAATGTTGGTGTGACATCGGACTGGATAAAGCTTGGTTGGACATCAGACTGGATAAATGTTGATGAGACATTTGATTTGATAAATATTGATGTGACTTCAGACTTGATAAAGGTTGGCGTGATATCGTTGTTGGTAAAGGCTGATGTGACATCTAAGTGGATAATTGTTGGTTTGACATCGGACTGAGTAAAAATTGATGTCGCATCGGACTGGATAAAAGTTGGTGACCCATTCTCTGATATATCACGGGAAATCCTAGATACCATGGTGACCTGGACGTATGGTATGTTGTTAATGGTAGATATTTCGTCTGATGATGATGTCATGGTTCTGGATTCGTTGGGCGAGACTTTTGACGGCATGATAGATGGTGGAGTATTTCCTTTTTTAATCTCTGATGTAGGTAAAGATGTCATCCGGAAAGAGATTAACGATGAAATTTCTGACTGCATGCTCCTCGTGAAAGATTTTTTCATGGTGGACTGGACAAGAGATTGTGATATTTCCTGCGATATAGGCGAAGTCACAGCTAGCTGGTTGGATGCCGATAATACCATCTCTGATGATCGATTGATTATTAAAGATGGTGATTGAGACACATGTAAAACTGTAATAGAATTTGATGGTTGACTCTTCATTGTTGGCATAGAATAAAGTACAGAAGATCCTCCACCGAATGCTGGCAATTCACTAATAGACGGATGTTGTGACGTCATTTTGTCCGTTTCTGGTTGGGACACAACTACGGTCATAGTATCAATTGATGATTGTGTCGGTGTAGGTATATATGACGTCCTATCCGCCACAACTGTTTGACTAGTTGAACGCTGTATCGATCGGAACATCGAGGCCGTTAAAATGTCCTTTGATGATTGGTTTGGTGGCACAAACTGACTCGTGAGTGACGTCAAAGTTGGATTTGGTGATTGGCTTGGTGGCACAAACTGACTCGTGAGTGACGTCAAAGTTGGATTTGATGATTGGCTTGGTGAGACAAACTGACTCGTGAGTGACGTCAAAGTTGGATTTGATGATTGGCTTGTTGAGACAAACTGACTCGTGAGTGACGTCAGAGTTAGATTTGATGATTGGCTAGCTGATAACTCCATATGTGAAGACATATATGACGTCAAAATCTCTTTTGATATTAGACCCTTTGATGACTGCATATGCCGTGAAGTGGATGCCGTCATTATGACATGTGATGCATAGCTAATAGATGATTCATCAATGTTCATTGATCGGTAGGTTATTGATGATTGTGTAGAATGCGTTATCGGTGATATCATATCTTTTAATGAATGGCTTGTCGTCATTATTGCAGTTTTGGACACATACGACGTCACAAAGTCTTTTGATGACTGGCTTATTGACGGGAGCATAGACGAAATGACGAATGATGTCACAGTGCCTTTTGACGTTTCCGCTGCTGCCAATAATGACGTCGGTGATAAAGATGATACCAAAGTATGTTGTGATTGAGCTGATGACTGTATAGTACGGAATTTTGGTTGAGAAGTCGATGGCTGTATATACTGAATCACATCAGTAAGCATCGAGTCTGCTGATGAATTTATACTGGATGGTTGTTTACTCTGAGCCACAACAGTTGTCCAAACGTTGTTTGCTGACTGACTGACGGAGGGATGTATAGACACGGACATCGGTGACGTTACCATATCTTTTGATGATTGGCTAATTGGCAACTTTGTAGATCGAGACGATTGTGACGTCATCGTATCTTTTGATAATAATTCTACTGATTGATCTGTAGATTGAAAAACGAATAGTCGGGATTGGTTAGTTGATGGGTGTTCAGACAAAGAAGATGCCACTGTATTGCTTGTATAAGACCTAAAGGACTGCCACACACTAGCTACTTGTCTTTCATATTCAGAAACATGAGTTGTCAAAGCGTCTTCTGATGAATAACTAATGGATGGCTGCAAATAGTGTGATGAAGATGACGTCACAGTGTTTATTGGTGATTGGCTAATTAATGAATTGATTGATTGATACAGTAACGGTTCAGCATTAGTTGTTAATTTGGAAGTTGATGGTTGTGATGTCATAATGTTTTTTGACGATTGGCTAACTGATGCATTGATCGACTGAGACAGTAACTGGGTAGTTGATGGCTGTGACGTCTCGATGTCTTTTCGTGATTGGCTGCTTAAGGAATCGATAAGTTGAGATGGTGACAGCACAGCATTTGTTTGTGGTTGGGTAGTATATGATTGTGACGTCACGATGTTTACTGTCAGCCGAGTTGTAATGTTTTCTTGTTGTAACAGCTGACTTTCTGTCGACCGATGTCTCACTGATCCGCCAGTGACCGAATCAGGTGGTAAAAGTGTTTGTAATGACGGTAAAGTACTAACACTAATCACTTGATTAGATTTCACACTCGGACGCTCCGTCACTAAAGTCTTCAGCAAAGGTTCAGCCACTGCTGTTCCAAACTGTGTTACATAAGGCGATGGAACGTGATAAATTCTACTGATGTGACGATCCCGACTATCAGTAACATAGCCCCACTCACTTAGGTAACTGTTAGGTTCAACGGATGAAGGGTAGGTCACACTACTTGGCGAGGCGTTGTAAGGTGTATCCCTTTCTCGGAAACCAGTGACGTCAACAAGAGAGTTTGAATTAGCACCTTCAATAACAGGTGCTGTAAATCCGCGCTGACTCGAATTACCTTTAATAAAAACAAAGTATTAGCTACTTGGTTTAACCTAAATTATGAGGTATAGGTATACAGTATACATAAGGTAGATGTTATCTCATCAAATAACATAGCAACTTTAACACCATCACTTTATAACTTAAATGGGGCATTCCTTCGTTCAGACATCAGAAACATGCACAATTTCTATTGATGGAATATATGTCCGAACGATGATTATATGAGGGTCTGTGCCTACCTTTAAAGAAATTAACGCCAAAATGTACAGGAAAAAGGCGTATCGTATACAAATACCATGTGTCTTTACGGTGATTAGTGTTACTTCGGGTCGAATTAAGAATTTTCAGGAATTGCTTCTCGAATAACGTTGGTTTATCTTGAGAGTAAAACTGCCTTATTAATGTAAAGATTATAGCTTTTACTACTTGATAAAAATACATATTTCCCACTAAGTTTAATTTTGACGACCTAAACTGTATTCAAACGAAGGAATGCCCCTATAGACATAATACTACAAACATATAGTGACAACAATACCGTATTATATACATGTAGAAACATAATTAAATAACTTCAACATCACAATATAACACACACATATATATAAAGCGTTTGCACTATCATAAAATGATTTTTTTGCGTTATGGAATCATCGCACAAAACAGGGTTATGAATTAAGAACATTCCATTCAACTCAAAGGTGTATACCTTCGACAAATAGTATTTTTTATGAATTAAAAAACCGAATAGTCTCATATGTATTTTTCTTTAGCAATAAAAGTTACACACTTCACACTATTACCATCCTCGGAAATTGGCATTTTTTTTTTATTTATCTTTAAAATTAGAAAAAGAAAAGTAATTAACTGCGTCCCGAGGAAATTCCATTCCGCTCCGCCTCCATATTGAATGAAATACTGATTGCGCATGCGCCGAAAACAGAAGCACAAACGAGTAATGACGGTCGCAATAAGAAGCGAGGAAGTGTAAACATCTCCAGAAAAAAAAAGGAATTAAGCGTAAATTAGATTATGAAACGAATAGAGGTGAGGATTTCAATCAGAGATTGCATAGACAGGTGGAATTATAAAAAAAGAAGACAACAATGGAATCGGAACATATGCGGAAATGGCACAGGTTTAGTTGGAGATCACATTACAATTAAAGATGCTGCACCTCCGACAGAATGTAATACATTTTTATTATCTTGACAGTAAATGACACTTAGTCAATATATGTATGCCTATTACTTAAGATCTACAAATAAAAGAAATAATTTCATAACGTCAAAAATTGTCCTAATGAAGCCAAGAAGTTACGAACTTTTGAATATCCCTGCCTATGAAAGTGACCAACATTATAATCTCCTTTGCATACACGTGCCTTTAATCGCAGTGCATTCAGGGAGAGATTTACATACAGAAGAATGCAAATACTGTTTGTTGCCTATCTTAACTACAAATTTGAAATGCAAAAGTTTTAATGCAAAAAGAATATAAAAAGCAAAATAAACATTTCAATATTATTCGTCAAGAAAAATCACGATCCTCCGCATGCTGCCACCCACGAACTGAAAGGCTTTCTTAGCGTTACCCCCTTCGGTCCAATTTGGCTGGATTGATACAAATCTTATTTATCTATAAGTTTAAGCTGGTTAACGATAAATAGTCAAACTGCAATCAAAAGTATCACGAAAGAAATCTTAACCATTGATTCAATCGCATCATATGCTTACAGTTTTCAGTAAAGATGACAACAGACCGAACGTTACACTACATACGTGTCCATTGCCGTCCTTTTTATTATTATTATTCCACTTGTCTGTGCAGTCTCCGACTGAAATCCTTCCCTTTATTCGTTTCATAATGCTATTTAAGCTTAATTCTCTTTTTTTTCTGAAGATGTTAACACTTGTGGCATTCCTCGCTTCGCTGCGATAGTCATTAGTTTTTAGATATAATTCCACAAATCAAATCGAATTTATTTGACTGACGGAGACTTAAAATATGAGACTTACGTATACCATTTTGTACAGATAATTGATGATTTATTCCTCCATAAATTACAACATTATTGGAAAGAAGCCTCATCAAACACTGCACGAGAATTCTGGCTTTTTACGGGTCGGTATGTACTTTGATATCTCCTTAGACACAGCTGTAATTAAATTTTAACTGGAGTGACATTATATTAGCGAGTAAATGTTGTGTTTATTAGTAGATGCGACATGTGGTCCAGTGTCTGTGTGGTGATAATCTGCTATGTCAACTCGCCAACACGTGTTGGCACTATAAACATCTCCAGCTATAGATTTTAATGTCGACTGTGTTTGCTTTGGCTACAGACCGTTATAAGTGGGTGTCTATCTTATATTGTTCTGTTTTGTTGTTGTTGTAACATTCAGATTTCTTTATCAATAATAACATTTTTATGGAGCGACAGTGTTAGGAACTGTATATTATACCGCTTCTACTATATCAGATCTTATTGTCCACAGATAACATCCATTTTGATGTCGTTGTTTAGTAAATTCAGTATGCCTCATGTCAATTCAGTTCAAAGAAAAGCCTGTTTTGATTCAAAGTATGCTTTTCTAGAAACAATCACCAGTAGAATTTGAAGTTTACGATTTCAAGTATCTCCCATTTCAATATCTTACCCGAGTCAGTAGTCGACTGGAATTGACCTGGGCTACAGGTAAAATTCAGGTAATATGCGTTTGTTTATTACCATCAATACCTCAGTTTTAAGGTAAAAATCACCAAGACAAAAAACTTTAAATGACACATGTACATACCAAAATCGATCTGTATATGCCAAAAATAGAGGATCTTGCATGAGTGGCTTTGACATATGGGATTTATTAAAGTTCATAATTTGATATATCCACATTCCGAAATCGATTTGTTTGTGGATCTGTTCACAGGGGCTTGGCACGATTTCCCAAATGATGGTCCATATATATACATTTGGAAAATCGTGCCAAACCCCTGTGGATCTGTTACCCAATAAATATGACATCGACCTCGAATACATTGTTGACACTTAACATTGGTGATAATAACCACCGCTGTGTTTAGGTCCAATCGTGCCTCCTCGATTCATGTCACAGTGTGAAACACTTAACATAAGTACGTGTCAAATAGCTAGATATTGTTCGTGTAACATTTCCAGATACAACTATATTTTTTGTTGTCTTATTAATGCGTAATGAGACATTCGACTTTTTGTATCAATCTATTAATAACACCATTATTAGGTAAAGCAGCCATAAGAAACAATAACGAGTGTTAAGGGTGTTAATATTACAAAAAATAGACCCACAGTTTCGTAATTTGGTCTGAAGCTGACAGTTGTACTCAAGTTCAAGCGGATGTTTTGAAAAAATGACCTGTTTTATTTCTGAATATTTTTTTTTATATAATTGTAGGTAAATACTCTCACCGTATCCTGTAGATTTCGAGGAGTTCCAATCTTTAACGGTGTGTTTTCTACTTGTAGTTATTTCCATTATATATGGGAGTAACATGTATACATATTGTACAATATGAAACCAAACCGGTGAAATTGCATTATACTTTTCTTGCAAATGAGTTCTATATACAGGTTTTGTATGCTATGTAAAATCTTTGTGCAGGTTTTGCACCAATGTGAGCTCTTTATACAGGTTTTGTATGCTATGTAAAATCTTTGTGCAGGTTTTGCACCAAAGTGAGCTCTTTATACAGGTTTCATTTACAAATGTGTGTTCTATAAACAGATTTTTTTTTTACATACGTGAGCTTTATATACAGGTTTTATACCTTTCTGAGCTCTATAAACAGGTGTTTTACCATGTGAGCTCTCTAATGATGTTTGTACCTATGTGAGCTCTATATAAAGCTTTTTTTACCTATTTGAAATCTGTCTACATGTTTATTATATCTTTATGAGCTAGGCATACAGGTTTTGTACCTACGTGAGCTCTCTAATGATTTTTTTTACCCATGTGAGCTCTATATAGATATGTTTACCTGTTTGAGCTTTTTAAACAAGTTTTATACCAAATTGAGCTCTATATAGTTATTTTGTACCTATTTGAGCTGTTTGTACATATGTTTTTTTACCTATGTGAGCTCTATATACAGGTTATTATGTCTTTATGAGCTCTTTATACAGGTTTTGTACAAATGCAAGCTCTATATACAGGTTTTGAACCAATGTGAGCTCTATATACAGTTATTTTTTTACCTATTTGAGCTCTTTATACAGGTTAGTATGTCTTTCTGAGCTCTTTATACAGGTTTTGTACAAATGCAAGCTCTATATACAAGTTTTGTACCAATGTGAGCTCTATATACAGTTATTTTGTACCTATTTGAGCTGTTTGTTCATGTTTTTTTTTACCTATGTGAACTCTATATACAGTTATTTTTTTTACCTATTTGAGCTCTTTATATAGGTTAGTATGTCTTTATGAGCTCTTTATACAGGTTTTGAACCAATTTGAGCTCTATATATAGTTATTTTTTTTACCTATTTGAGTTCTTTATATAGGTTAGTATGTCTTTCTGAGCTTTACATATAGGTTTGTACCAATGTGAGCTTGATATACAAGTTCTGTACCAATATGAGCTTCATATACATGTTTTGTATCTATTTGAGCTCTATATACAGGTTTCATATACTATATTTACATTCTGTGTTGCATTTGCCTATATGTCGTTAGTAAACCAAATTGTAATCATGAGACTGTATACTACAATTTACAGTGATTCGGTCAGAGTAGGAATACAGCCCCGGGTGTTGCAGGTCAAAACAATGGCCACCAGTTACTTTCAGCCTGGAGAGCTTTCGAATGCTAGCATTTATTATCCACAACAAAAAAATAAAGCAACTTTACAAGTTATGAGAGTAATATTTTATAATTAAAACAAAATGTGGTCATCACAAAATAACTATAAGCGCCGTTCTTGATCTAGGAATTATCAAATTGTCAAAGTCAATGTCGTCACACTCACAGGGGCTCGTTTCCCCTAGTAAATATATCCTAACGGGCGACATTCTATTTATCTGTCACCCAAATTGTATTCATATCGACTGTATACTACCAGTTGGTAACTGTTCAATGCTTAAATGTGAGCTCTATATACAGGTTTGTACCAATGTGAACTCTATATACAGGTTTTGTATCTATGTGAGTTATATATACATGTTGTGTGCCAATGCGGGCCCTATATGCAGGTTTTGTACCAATGTGAACTGTAAATACAGGTTTTATACCAATGTGAACTCTTTGTACAAGTTTTTCTTTTACCTATCTGAGCTCTATATAAAGGGTTTGAGTATATGTGAGCTCTATAACATGTTTTGCACCTACGTATGTGAGTTCTATATACAGGTTTTGCACCAATATGATCTCTTTATACAGGTTTTGTATACTGTGTGAGCTCAATATACAGGTAACGTACACATGTATGAACTCTTTATAGTTATTGTTTTCCTATGTGAGCTTTTTATACAAATCATTTTACCTGTATAAGCTCAAAACTCGCAAGATTTAGATATATGTGAGCTCTATATACTGATGATTTTCCTATGTGAGTTCTATCTACAATTTATAACCTATTTGAGCTCTTAATACAAATGTCCATATCTATTTGAGCTCTGTATACAATTTTTTTAATATCTACATGAGCTCCACGTAAAGATTTTGTATCTGTATGAGCTCTATATAAAGGGTTTGTATCTATTTGAGGTCTATATAAATGTTTTGTATCTATGTGAGCTCTATATACAGGTTTTGTACCAATGTGAGCTCTATATACAGGTTTTGTATATATGTGAGCTCTATATAAATGTTTTGTATCTATTTGAGGTCTATATAAATGGTTTGTATCTATTTGAGGTGTATATAAATGTTTTGTATCTATGTAGGCTCTATATGCATATTTTGTATCTATATGAGCTCTATATAAAGGTTTTGTATGTATGTGAGCTCTACAACTGTATATAAATGTTTTGTATCTATGTGAGCACTATATACAGGTTTTGTACCAATGTGAATTGTAAATAGAGGTTTTATACCAATGTAAACTCTTTGTACAAGTTTTTCTTTTACCTATTTGAGCTCTATATAAAGGGTTTGTGTATATGTGAGCTCTATAACATGTTTTCTCCTACGTATGTGAGTTCTATATACAGGTTTTGCACCAATATGATCTCTTTATACAGGTTTTGTATACTGTGTGAGCTCAATAAATAGGTAACGTACACATGTATGAACTCTTTATACAGTTATTGTTTTCCTATGTGAGCTCTATATACAAATCATTTTACCTATATAAGCTCTAAACTCGCAAGGATTTAGATATGTGAGCTCTATATACTGATGATTTTCTTATGTGAGTTTTATCTACAATTTATAACCTATTTGAGCTCTTAATACAAATGTCCATATCTATTTGAGCTCTATATACAAGTTTTTTTTATCTACATGAGCTCTATGTAAAGATTTTGCATCTGTATGAGCTCTATATACAGGTTTTGTATCTATGTGAGCTCTATATAAATGTTTTGTATCTATGTGCGCTCTATATACAGTTTTTTTTTTTATCTATGTGGGCTTTATATACAGGTTTTGTATCTATATGAGGTCTATATACAGTTTCTGTATCTATATGAGGTCTATATACAGATTCTGTATCTATGTGAGGTCTATATACAGATTCTGTATCTATATGAGGTCTATATACAGATTCTGTATCTATATGAGGTCTATATACAGATTCTGTATCTATGTGAGGTCTATATACAGATTCTGTATCTATATGAGGTCTATATACAGATTCTGTATCTATGTGAGGTCTATATACAGATTCTGTATCTATGTGAGCTCTATATACAGATTCTGTATCTATGTGAGGTCTATATACAGATTCTGTATCTATGTGAGGTCTATATACAGATTCTGTATCTATGTGAGGTCTATATACAGATTCTGTATCTATGTGAGGTCTATATACAGATTCTGTATCTATATGAGGTCTATATACAGATTCTGTATCTATATGAGGTCTATATACAGACTCTGTATCTATGTGAGCTCTATATACAGGTTTTGTAACCCCTCCCCTGTTTAAATTTCCTGTTCGGGATTAATGGTTTAAAATGGCAGTTGTTCGTGATGTCCTTTTTGTTTTGGTTAAATTTTCGCGTGTCTTTGTCACTCAACGTAAATCCTGGCGTCAATTCCTCTTGTTGTTGTGCCTCCTCAATCCTCGCCTGTTTCAATTTCTCAAGAGTTCCTGTTTTGTTTGTGTGTCTTCTCAATTCCTGTTTTGTATCTCCTCAATTTTTTTTGTATTTTCTCAATTCCTGTTTTGTATCGCCTGAATTCATTTTTTGTGTCTTCTCAATGCCCGTTTTTATGTCTTCTCAATTCCTGTTTTAGTGTCTTCTCAATTCCTGTCTTTGTGTCTTCTCAATGCATGTTTTTGTGTCTTCTCAATTCCTGTTTTAGTGTCTTCTCAATTCCTGTCTTTGTGTCTTCTCAATTCCTGTCTTTGTGTCTTCTCAATTCCTGTTTTAGTGTCTTCTCAATTCCTGTTTTAGTGTCTTCTCAATTCCTGTCTTTGTGTCTTCTCAATTCCTGTCCTTGTGTCTTCTCAATGCCTGTATTAATGTCTTCTTGATTCCTGTTTGCATCTCCTCAATTCCGGATTTTTGTGTCTTCTCAATGCCTGTTTTTGTGTCTTCTCAATTCCTGTTTTTGTGTCTCCACAATTTCTGATTGTTTGGGTGTTTCATAAGTTCTTGCTTGTTTTTTGTGTCTTCTCTGTTAATAATTTTCAAGGTATTTTGACAAAAAATATTTCCACTAAGATAAATGGATGTCCATCAGGTAAACGCGCGTGATCACAGGTGTGTAACTGTATCACCGGGCCTATTGTCTAGCGTCGGGTCAATGTGTTTTAACGCCCCGTTTACATATTGATATAAAACTGTCAGCACAATGAATGCATCAATCTTAACAAAACCGCCATAAAAATTACATCTTATGTATAACAAAATCAATAAAACAGAACTGTAGCATCTGTTCCTTCAGACAGCATATTGAACAGAGGTATAGTTATTGTATCAATGTTTTCTTGTCCATTGGTGGACTACAAAGAACGCCACACCCTGTGACACTCTGCGTGACGTCACTCCTTGTGATTCACTGATCAGTAAACAATCCATGACATCACTCCTTGATTCAGTAATTTGCTATCTCTTTATGACGTCACTCCTTATGAATCAATGATTTGCTATCTCTATATGACGTCACTACTTGTGATTCAATGACTTGTTGTCTATAAATGACGTCACTACTTGTGATTCAATGACTTGTTGTCTATACATGACGTCACTCCTTGTGATTAAAGAATAGGTTACTATATATGACGTCACTACTTGTGATTCAATGACTTGTCTATATATGACGTCACTCCTTGTGATTCAATGATTTATTATCTATATATGACGTCACTCCTTGTGATTCACTGATCACTAAACAATGCATGACATCACTCTTTGATTCAGTAATTTGCTATCTCTTTATGACGTCACTCCTTATGATTCAATGATTTGCTATCTCTATATGACGTCACTCCTTGTGATTCAATGACTTGTTGTCTATAAATGACGTCACTACTTGTGATTCAATGACTTGTCTATACATGACGTCACTCCTTGTGATTAAAGAATAGGTTACTATATATGACGTCACTACTTGTGATTCAATGACTTGTCTATATATGACGTCACTCCTTGTGATTCAATGATTTATTATCTATATATGACGTCACTCCTTGTGATTCACTGATCAGTGAACAATGCATGACATCACTCCTTGATTTAGTGATTAAATATCTTTATATGACGTCACTCCTTGTGATTCAATGATTGACGTCACTCCATGTGATTAAAAGATTTGTTATTTATATATGACGTCACTCCATGTGATTCCCTGAACAGGTAACTTTATATGACGACACTTCAGAAATGGTATTCAAATGGACGACCTTTAGGATATTATTGACCAGTATTACCAAAAGCTAGTATCGAAGACTCTTTGTTATTGATATTGACAATATTATTATCAATCTATATAACTTCTACTGGTTTGTTTACATGTATAAAATAGAGAAGTATTTAAATTGCAATGCAAATAACATTTCATAAATAAATACATAACACCTTCGCAGACAGACACCTATAATATAATACAATACAAAATAAATCAAACTGACCAATCAGAAAGGTCGATACAACAGTACGGAAAATATTAATGTTGTTAGCTTTTTGTTAATTTGTATTTGGAAAGAGGATTTGAGGAACTGGTCAATGTAATAAACATGATATAATAGTGTATAAACTGAAAGCTTACACTAATACACATTAACATATATTCTGTTGTAATTGGCTTACAGCGACAATTGCCTTACCTTGGGCTGAATCTGGAGACCGGGTGCTGTTATGTCGATTGGTGTTTGATTGGTAGAGAGGCGAAGATGACGTCACAACAATGAGACTGTCGTTTACAGATACAATGACGTTCGTTTCTTCTGTATTGTATTCTGTTCGCACATAAGATTTTACGGAATTAAACGATAACGAGGATTTTGATGGAAAAATACTTATTTGATTATCGATTTCCATAATACTATCAATTGTCTCAAATGTATGATCGATAGTTGTGTATTGATTCAAGAACACCGATTCAGTCGTCGATGATCTGATATTATTCAAAAGGTGGGAAACTGTTTTTGATTTGGTGCTGGTCAATTCCATAGAGCTTTGATTAAGAACAGGAGTTTCTATCGCATACGACTTGGTTGGGATCACAGTCTTATACACACTGGAAGCAGCACGTGAGTTTGACATGTCTTTAAGGGAAGGCTGTAAAGGAGACGGTTCGACTGATATGAATGTAGGTGTAAAACTAAGCGCCGGAGTTGATGACGTATATTCGTGTAAAATAGGGGTAACAGTCCATGGATTGGTGCTTCCGAATGATGTTGATGTGCTGACTTTAGCAAAGTCTGACTCGAAAAATGGTGAAACCACATCTGCAAAAACCACTGAAATAAAACAAAAAAAGCATTTGATTATGAATCAGAATTCAAACGTGTGAATGGTCTTTAAACCGCGGACTAAACTATTTAAATATTACTGGTTATGTTGTATGTACCATTAGGTCATACAACTATCATCGACGTTTTATATCATGGTTGACGGAATTTCCCGAGAGCTCACGGAGACTACCGAGCGTTAGATCGCGTATCAACCTCGATCAAAAGCTTCTATTTTCCCCCAGTTAGTCACTCAATACGATTATGAAGAAAAAATGAATATATGTTCATACTTTGTCGATGATGTACATCTGTACATGCACGAGAAACGTCTAGTGTCAATGGAGTATAGTCAAATGAGGCCTCAATTTTGTCGATCTTTCACTTAAAATTACTATCAGTAAGACAACGGAACGTTTGAAGATGAATGTCTATTTACTTTAGTAATGGACGACATCTCGTGAAAATGTGGCAGCGGTATTAATTACATGTTGACATTTCATTCGATCTGAATGTGTGTGTGTCTGAATTACCACACCACATAAACAACACAAACATCCACAATTGAGGAGTTGCTGGCGTTTTTGTCGGAATTAAAAAAAATATTAAGAAGTACAGTTATATCAAAGGTATTGTTTCTCCGACAAACTTTAGAACAGATACAATACCTAAAGTGACATAGGTCTCGCTAATACCATCTTCTGTCTGAATTATCTTAAATTTGTAATAATTTCTAAGGTCAAATTCATGCATGAATTGTGTATACCCTTTCAAGGCTAACATTATCATCTAAAGATACATTGACATTATGGGTATGTGTATGGGGCGCCGTTTTACTATTTATTCCCATTTGGTGATATCACCTATTCGAATAGGTGATATCACCAATTCATTTTTCAAATAAGTGATATCACCCATTCGAATAGGTGATATCACTTAATGAAACGAATAGGTGATATCACTTATTCGAATAGGTGATATCACTCATTCGAATAGGTGATATCACCAATTGGAATAGGTGATATCACTTAAAAATATTCTTAAGTGATATCACCTATTTGAATAGGTGATATCACCCATTCGAATAGGTGATATCACTTATAAAATTCTTAAGTGATATCATCTATTCGAATGAGTGATATCACCTATACGAATAGGTGATATCACTTATGAAATTTTATAAGAGATATCACCTATTCGAATTGGTGATATCACCTATTCGAATGAGTGATATCACCTATTCAATCAGTGATATCACCTATTCGAATAGGTGATATCACTAATTCATTTTTCAAATAAGTGATATCACCTATTCGAATTGGTGATATCACCTATTCGTTTCATTAAGTGATTTCACCTATTCGAATGAGTGATATCACCTATTCGAATGGGTGATATCACTTAATGAAACGAATAGGTGATATCACTTATTCGAATAGGTGATATCACTCATTCGAATAGGTGATATCACCAATTGGAATAGGTGATATCACTTAAAAATATTCTTAAGTGATATCACCTATTTGAATAGGTGATATCACCCCTTCGAATAGGTGATATCACTTATAAAATTCTTAAGTGATATCATCTATTCGAATGAGTGATATCACCTATACGAATAGGTGATATCACTTATGAAATTTTATAAGTGATATCACCTATTCGAATTGGTGATATCACCTATTCGAATGAGTGATATCACCTATTCAATCAGTGATATCACCTATTCGAATAGGTGATATCACTAATTCATTTTTCAAATAAGTGATATCACCTATTCGAATGAGCGATATCACCTATTCGAATGAGTGATATCACCTATTCGTTTCAATAAGTGATATCACCTATTCAAATGAGTGATATCACCTATTCGAATGGGGGATATCACTTAATGAAACGAATAGGTGATATCACTTATTCGAATAGGTGATATCACTCATTCGAATAGGTGATATCACCTATTCGAATAGGTGATATCACTTTAAAAAGTTCTTAAGTGATATCACCTATTTGAATAGGTGATATCACCAAATGGGAATAAATAGTAAAACGGCGCCCCATATATGTGGCATTAATTTTCGATTAAAGTATCTAAAACATAATTCCAATCATAAGTCATATTTGATGCAACATACAACCTGTGGCTCAAGTCTGTACCAATATTTAATCAACCAAGAAGAAATTATATCGTGCCCCGCCTCTATATTCGTAACCCAATAAAATCGACAAAGGCAATATTCAATCATTAAACTAAACATTTACAATATGTTAACAATACAATGATCAATTTAGAAAAAAAGGAGTTTTAGGGGTTTAACGTCGCAACAGCAAGCGTCATATGAGGACGGGTGTCAAGGTCACACCAACAACCAGCGTCATATGAGGACGGGTGTCAAGGTCACACAAACAACCAGTGTCATATGAGGACGGGTTTCAAGGTCACACCAACAACCAGCGTCATATGAGGACGGGTTTCAAGGTCACACCAACAACCAGTGTCATATGAGGACGGGTGTCAAGGTCACACCAACAACCAGTGTCATATGAGGACGGGTGTCAAGGTCACACAAACAACCAGTGTCATATGAGGACGGGTGTCAAGGTCACACAAACAACCAGTGTCATATGAGGATAGGTGACAACGAGACACCCACAGCCAGGGTCATATGAGGACGGGTGTCAACCAACGAGACACCAACAGCCAGGGTCATATGAGGTCGAGTGACAACGAGACACCCACAACCAGTGTCATATGAGGTCGAGTGTCAACGAGACACCCACAACCAGTGTCATATGAGGACGGGTGTCAATAAGACACCCACAACCAGTGTCATAAGAGGTCGGAAATCAACGAGACACCCACAGCCAGTGTCATATGAGGTCGGGTGTCAACGAGACACCCACAACCAGTGTCATATGAGGTCGAGTGTCAATAAGACACCCACAACCAGTGTCATATGAGGACGGGTGACAACGAGACACCCACAACCAGTGTCATATGAGGTCGAGTGTCAATAAGACACTCACAACCAGTGTCATATGAGGTCGGGTGTCAACGAGACACCCACAGCCAGTGTCATATGAGGTCGGAAGTCAACGAGACACCCACAGCCAGTGTCATATGAGGACGGGTGACAACGAGACACCCACAACCAGTGTCATATGAGGTCGGGTGTCAACGAGACACCCACAACCAGTGTCATATGAGGACGGGTGTCAACCAACGAGACACCAACAGCCAGGGTCATATGAGGACGGGAGTCAACGAGACACCAACAGCCAGTGTCATATGAGGACGGGTGTCAACGAGACACCAACAGCCAGGGTCATATGAGGTCGGGTGTCAACGAGACACCCACAGCCAGTGTCATATGAGGTCGAGTGTCAACGCGACACCCACAACCAGTGTCATATGAGGACGGGTGTCAACGAGACACCAACAGCCAGGGTCATATGAGGTCGGGTGTCAACGAGACACCCACAGCCAGTGTCATATGAGGTCGGAAGTCAACGAGACACCAACAGCCAGTGTCATATGAGGTCGGGTGTCAACGAGACACCAACAGCCAGTGTCATATGAGGTCGGAAGTCAACGAGACACCCACAGCCAGTGTCATATGAGGACGGGTGTCAACGAGACACCCACAGCCAGGGTCATATGAGGTCGAGTGTCAACGAGACACCCACAGCCAGTGTCATATGAGGTCGGAAGTCAACGAGACACCCACAGCCAGTGTCATATGAGGACGGGTGACAACGAGACACCCACAACCAGTGTCATATGAGGTCGGGTGTCAACGAGACACCCACAACCAGTGTCATATGAGGACGGGTGTCAACCAACGAGACACCCACAGCCAGTGTCATATGAGGTCGAGTGTCAACGAGACACCCACAACTAGTGTTATATGAGGACGGGTGACAACGAGACACCCACAACCAGTGTCATATGAGGATGGGTGACAACGAGACACCCACAACCAGTGTCATATGAGGTCAGAAGTCAACGAGACACCCACAACCAGTGTCATATGAGGACGGGTGACAACGAGACACCCACAACTAGTGTCATATGAGGTCGGGTGTCAACGAGACACCCACAACTAGTGTCATATGAGGACGGGTGACAACGAGACACCCACAACTAGTGTCATATGAGGTCGGGTGTCAACGAGACACCCACAGCCAGTGTCATATGAGGACGGGTGTCAACCAACCAGACACCCACAACCAGTGTCATATGAGGACGGGTGTCAACGAGACACCCACAGCCAGTGTCATATGAGGACGGGTGACAACGAGACACCCACAACTAGTGTCATATGAGGTCGGGTGTCAACGAGACACCCACAGCCAGTGTCATATGAGGTCGGGTGTCAACGAGACACCCACAACCAGTGTCATATGAGGACGGGTGTCAACCAACCAGACACCCACAACCAGGGTCATATGAGGACGGGAGTCAACGAGACACCCACAGCCAGTGTCATATGAGGACGGGTGTCAACGAGACACCAACAGCCAGGGTCATATGAGGACGGGAGTTAACGAGACACCCACAGCCAGTGTCATATGAGGACGGGTGTCAACGAGACACCAACAGCCAGGGTCATATGAGGACGGGAGTTAACGAGACACCAACAGCCAGGGTCTAATGAGAACGGGAGTCAACGAGACACCCACAGCCAGTGTCATATGAGGACGGGTGTCAACGAGACACCAACAGCCAGGGTCATATGAGGACGGGAGTTAACGAGACACCAACAGCCAGGGTCATATGAGGACGGGAGTCAACGAGACACCCACAGCCAGTGTCATATGAGGACGGGTGTCAACGAGACACCAACAGCCAGGGTCATATGAGGACGGGAGTCAACGAGACACCTACAACCAGTGTCATATGAGGACGGATGTCAAGTAGACATCTACAGAAGGAAAAAACACTCAGAAAGACAGAACAATGAGAAAAGAAAGGACAGATATAAGATATCGCGTGTCTCAATGGGGGACATGCACTTCAATGTTTCGAAACTATAAGACACAGCATAAAATAATCCCCAATTCTTCAGGGGGCCCAAGCCCTCTTTAAGTCACCTTCTGCGATCAACATGCAGTTGGATATAGCGGACCTTATTCTAGGGATCTCCGATAAACTAACCCCCTCTCTCATTGTTGTAGTTGGTGACTACCTCAATGAATAACATGCGGGAGACCTGTCGGATGTCATCCAGAGCAATTAGAGTAAAGTGGCTTGCATATGGACACGAACACGACAGCACGGACTAACCCGTTTCTCAGTTTCCCAACAAACCCAAACTGACACGGGTAGGGAGCGTCGAACCTCGCACCTCGGATCTTCTACCGAAATAACCTGGCCGGCGCTCAGGTGAAGATCCGAGGGGCGTGGTTCGACACTCCCTACCAGTATGTAACAATGTAAAATTTGTAGGATAAAAAAGAAGTTAGAATAAGGTTAGAAACCACATACTTTGATTGTAGTGTGAAATATATGCATTGAATAACCATAAACATGGCTTCCGGTTGTAATCTTACCATCAAGGACAAGATTTTAGAATAGAACGACATATTTTTCTTATATATATATAAATCCGCTGATAATGACTTCAATACATAAAAGATTAGTTTTTGATTTTATCTAATTGAATATATATTCGAGAGGGCCTCGTAAGTCCAATCTCATAGCTTGTTATTTGCAATAACTAATAATTGAAAAAAATTGATTTTTAAAAAAAGTTCAATTCTAGGAATTAAGTCACATTGAATCATAATTACCTTTGATCGTTAATAAGTAGACTCCTAAAAGCAGATATTTCCTCCAAATTTTCATGCTTTGGTTTGACGTTCCACAGTTTTGAATGACTGGTGAGCTAGGACCATTTCAATCAGAGACCAAAACTTTTTGAAAGTTCAATGTTTTTGTGCCGTTTCGATGACATAGTACTCTACATTTGAATGACAGGTTCGAGGGTCTGTTCCGGATATCAAACTGTATTGCTTCCTAATTGGGTCTCCAATTACCCGGCTGTACAACTCATGTGTAAGTGTATGTGCGACGCTGCACTTGCCGACATATCTCATACATGTTGTCTGCCATGTACTTACAGGTCAGGTTCACACACAAGCTTTAATCCAACAATAGGAACAGGTTCAGATACTGTTGTAAGAAAATCGAACAAACGCTTGTTGGATGTCCATATTTAAGGCCAAATGTGTAAAATGTCTAAAATTATATAAATTGTCTTAGGCAGCGCGCCAATATCAAATCCCCGTCACTTATAACTTACTTTGATAAACATGCCATTTTGTTTTGATACATTTACACCTTTAGCAATACATTCCGAATCGTGCAACACCAGACTTTATGAAATTGAACATGCATTGCTTGTGAATGTTAACGTTGTGAATGGTATTCAAATTACCATTGTAACAGTCCTTCAATGTCTCCATCGGGATTCAAATCGATTCTAAACAATGAAAATGAAACAAAGATGTATTACCGGATCTATTAAGTACCCCTTTAAACAAATATTATGCTTTGCCTGGCCTCGTTGGATAGGTAACAGATTGCAATCTTATTCAGTCGCACTGCATTAAACACAAAAACTATCGACCGATATCGAGAGATTTGTCGCCGTCATCGCCAGGGCGGATCCCATCTACAGGCTCAGAATATAAACACTTCATACTTATAAGTGATAGAACTAATTATCTTTTGTATTTGTTGTTAACCAACACATTTGTGATAATTGGCCTATAGACACGTGGGTAGAACAGAAGTGTTATTTTTAAATAGTGTTCAACTAATTTGCTGATGTACTTTTCGAGCATGCGTTTATGCTATGTACAGTAATCTGGGGATTTCATGGGAAGAGTGTGTTGTTCAGACTGTTTCGTGATGTTTTGTTATGTAGACTGTTAGTGGTGTTTTGTTATGTAGACTGTTAGTGGTGTTTTGTTATGTAGACTGTTAGTGGTGTTTTGTTATGTAGACTGTTTCGTGATGTTTTGTTATGTAGACTGTTAGACGTGTTTTGTTATGTAGACTGTTAGTGGTGTTTTGTTATGAAAACTGTTTAGTAATGTTTTGTTATGGTGACTGTTTAGTGATGTTTTAAAGACATTTTTAATACATACACACATCAATTCTAATAGGTATGGTTTGCAACTATCATCATAATCATAATATCATAATCCCATTATCATACTTAATCATCATCATAATCTCATCCTCATCATCATCGTCATCATAATCTCATGATCATACTAATCATCATCGTCAGCATCATCATCATCATCATCATCATGTTTCTCGGTTTCTGTGATGGTCATATCAACTCTTGCCAGCGTTACACCTAAATGGTTATAAGAATAATATACATGAAAAATGTATAGTTTCATCCCACGTGACCAATGGTTTTATACCCGTATGGTCAATGGTTTCCCCGGAAGTAGGTCATCTATCTGAGATCGGTTTTATAACGGACAGTCTGATTGGTCGACATATACAGTTAACCAATCACATTGCCCGTTACAAAACTGCTCTAAGATAGATAGTCTAATTCCCTTCCATAGTCGATACATGGTCCGCTAGCTCGATCGCTATTAAACCATTTTCTGATTGTCACACGACAAAAGTATAAGATGCGTTGATATTTAAGGTTCTAAAACAAGGTACTCTAATTTTACGTTACTGAAGTATGTATGCATTTTATATTCTGGTCGGAATTAACTGAAATTCGAAATTAATTGAAGCTGAACCCCACTTCCGACTTTTCAAGTGTTATATCTTGTTAATATAGTAGAATATGGGCCACTACCAGACGTCTGTGTACCAAGGTACTGTAAACGTGGATATTTCCGCGATATCGATAAACTATACATATGGTGGTTACTTCTGCGATTTGATATTTCTTTTGTCTGTTCTATCAACACCATGAAATAATAGAGACGCATTTCCACGTTTAAAGTAATTGTTGCATATATTAAACTTTGAAAAATATTTTATCTCTTTTCCCTTCGCCAATTAATCTGAGTATTGATTGCATTATTTTTTCACCACATAATAATCATTATTTTGCGTCTTTGTTAAGATAAAATATTGACAAATCATTGTATTGTATTGTTTTACGGCCCATCGACAGGTTGAGTCATTTACGGTCAAACAACGCCAGATTAGGAGGACTTTCACTTCAAACTAAAATATTGAAATGTAAAAATCTAAATATCACTGATATCAAAGCTTATTATTTTTAGTTCTATTGCACGTAAATAATAAAATATAAGCGAAGCAGAATTTGACAACTGAAGCAGTAACACTGATAGTAGGTTTTGTAAAGTAGAATGGCCCCCTCATCCAAGTGTCCCCAAGGATATGATGGATGAGAGGCATACTATAAGTTATAGCCTGAGGCTAAGACGGTATCAATAAGCATATCCTTCTGTATACAGCGTATACACAACACCACACACTCGGTTTAAAGGTCATATATCTCGTTATTACTCATGCACATCCGAGAGATGTACCCACAATGCATCAGTGAAGAATCATACTTGAACGCAGTGCTTTGATGACAAACATCTTGGGTAGGTCCATACCAATAACGCTTCTCCGGGTGGGTTGATATATACCCTCTTAGCCTCAGGCTATAACTAATAGAATGTGTCTCATCCATCATATTTCGGAGGACACTTTGAAGAGGGGGTCATTCTATTTCGGTATGCCTTTCATGCATTTGGCTTACGAGGGTATCAGTCAGCAAGTTTGAAAAAGTCTTCAAAGCAAATCAGTTGTAACAATTGGTTACGTCAGTAGCTATATGTGTATAATGTCAGCCTTTGTATATCAAAACGATTCGGCAATATGATAATAGGAAACATATAATTATACTTATTATATACAATGTAACAATTTCATCGAAATTTTATATTTAAAAAAAAATGAAATCATCACAAATTTCACAAGACTTCTAGCATAAAAGTATCTCAAGTCCTGCCTATTTAAATACCATGTGCTTGTGGTTATTACTATATAACAGAGTACTGACAGTGCAGTTATCTTATAAGGTTCCCAAAACTGAATGAGAAAAAAATGACTCTCCATCGATATCACGGTAACAAAAGCGAAAAAATGTCCTAGCTGAAGACCAATTGGTTGTTTTAAGAATATTACTCAGCTGTACACCTGCCATAAAAGCTTCGTAGGAGGATGCTCTTAGATAGGAATGAGTCTTAAACTGATCCTTGATACGAGATCGTCTTAAAACGTCTTTCAGACATCTAGCCAAGGTGCTTGTAGATACATAGTTCAGTGTTCTAAAAGAGACAAAAAGAAACGGACCTTTTCTCCCTAAAGTACGTTTGAGGTAAGCGAGCAACGTCTCCACAACACACAAACGCTCAATAGCTGGGAAACTGTAAAATACCATTGGTCCTTTCATTGCAATCTTCTCTGCTCCATCTACATGGAAGGTGACTTCATTTTCTGTGAACAACATCAAACGTGTATCGATAAAATGGAAGTCCTGTGCATGTGAGATTCCTACGTAGATGCATACCTTGTCGGATTAGCAGTAAATACACCTTTCATAAAGCGAGGAATTAGCAATGACATTTTCCACCATAATTCTCCAAAGCATGGGAAAGTCTGAGTCAGCATTGACTTATGGGTATTGATAACGGAAACGGATGAACCGCATGTGTGAAGAAAACTAAAGTAATTCAATATCTGATTTGGGATATGGGATCTGTACTCCATTCACGGCACCAAGGGACACGTTTCGTCCAGGCATGCTCGTACTACGTTTTGGTTCCATCCTTCCAGGAAGCCAAGAGGAATTTCGCAGCACTTTCTGAAACCCCTCCGTCCTGAAAGAGCTGACCTGATAGGGCACAGGCGATTGTGTTCCATCTCCGTTGCAGGGGATGAGGCTATCCACTGTGTAATTGTACTACAAGGTCTTGATACAGTGGTAACCTAATTGGATTAGAATTAAAAATTGTGTTACAATGGGAAACCAGGCCTTAGATGGCCAGTGGGGTATAACGGGAATGGCCTCATCCACTTTGTCTTAACGGGATTCTGTTGACTATCCTCCCCAAAAGACAAAATGGTAGGAAAATGTATGGGATGAAATCACACTATGAAACCGTGAAGACATCAACTCTGGATCATAAAGCCTTGCCGCATAAGGTTTGATTTTTAAAATTATAAATTGATGCAAACAAGTCAAATTTTATCAGGATGGAGAAATTGGGAGCATAGTCTATCAAAAGACCTTGCTTCAATGTCCATTCTGTAGCATCATGGAAGTTTCTTGATAGACCATTAGCAGTGGAGTTTGATAATCCTGGGATATGTTGAGCAACAAGAGAAATAGATCGATCTAATGCCCAATTCCAATGATCTTGCTAAACATCCATCTCATCAGAACACAGACCTCCCATATCATTGGCATACGCAACTGCAGTTGTGTTATCTGTTTTAATTACCAATCACAACTGAAGATAGCTGAGAGAAAAAGGATTACAGAGCCAGATTTATTGCTTTCACGTCCAAAACGTTTATGTGATGGTGGGATTCCAACTCTGACTACCTTCCGCCTGCATAGTAAGCCCCCCCCCCCCCCCCCCACCGGAAAGGGGAGGCGTCTGTCCCTAGCCAAATTGCTAGACAAGGCTGACGGATAGATTTCCCGTTATAAGACTACATATTGTCTATCCACCAAGATATCTCTCTGATGCTGAGTTCAGATTAGGTTAAGAAAGACTCATAGTCATCATCAATGGACTTCAATGCAGTGACGTTATCTCTATCAAGGTCTGTAATGCAACGGACCTGGTAACACAGTATTAAATGCATGAACTATGACCCAATCAGTTTTGTCAAATCCGTGATAGTGACTTGAGGAGTCGCTAAGTGATTTCCAGCAAGTATCGAAAGTTTCTCTATTCTGCTATCTGTCAGGAAATCCTAATTTTTTTAATCCAAGACAAGTCCCAAAATTACTATCGAAAGGACGGGAGGAATTGTATTAGGTTATAAATCTGAGATGAAGCAGTATTTACATTTACATGAAAATGAAAGTAGCTTTGTTTCATGGATTGAATTGTCAAAAAATGTGATAAGCCTAGATAAAAATCTTATTGTTGGTATAGTATACATCCCACCGGAAAATTCAAAGTACAGTAGTAGAGATGCTTTTAACAGTATTGAAACGGAAATGCATGATTTAATGAATTCAGAAAGCTATGTGCTACTAGTTGGAGACTTCAATGCTAGAACCGGTACAGAAAATGATTCTTATAATTTTAACCAAGATGAAAATGATGTTGATGTTTTCCCTCAGTCTTTTGATCTTGAAACAATAGGAGTGAACAAACACAGAAACACTTCAGACAATACCATAAATCCGTTTCGAAAACTACTACTGGAAATGTGTCGAGGAAATAACTTATATATAGTAAATGGTCGTATAGGCGACGCCACAAGTGGAAATCTAACATGTAAAAGTACAAGCGTAGTTGACTATTTTATCTCTAGCTATAATCTTTTACAACATATATCAAATATGTCTGTCGGTGATGTAGATATACTTTTATCAGATGTACATTCACCAATTACATTGTCTATCCAACCACATGTACCTATAGATTATTCATCAACTGAAAACAATGTTTACCCAGAGGTTCTTAAACCATGGGATAACACTAAAAAGGCCGAGTTTGTTAGTGCCATATGTGTGGAAAAAATCAACAGCATGATAGAACATCTAGATATATTACAACAATCACGTGATATCACAGCAGCATCGGTAAATGAAATAGTGGAAAAAATGAATTCGATGTTTGTAGATGCTGCTGCTGCTGTGTTCGGAACATTTACGCTGAAGAAGAATAATACTAAACTAATTAAGGATGATAAAGCATGATTTTCAAAAGAATGTAAACAGGCACGGAAAAAATATAGAAGAAGTAAAAATTACTTTAACAGATGTAAAACTGAGAATGCGAGATTATGTATGACATATAACAGGAAAACATACAAGACGATTTTGAACAAAGATTTAAGTAAATATAGGAAAAATATACAAAAAATATTAAACAATATGAAGTCAAAAAATCCGAAAGATTACTGGAAAATAATTAACAGTACTAAAAGAAAACAAAACAATATTAGCACTGAAACCTCTTCAATTTTTCCGTGACCTTAATAGCTCACCCACTATCAGCTCAGAGACCATGCACGATTTGGAAAACGAAATCGACAATACTGGTTTACAACAAATTAATGTAAAACTTAATGAGACAATAACTATTGAAGAACTAGAAAAATGCATAAATCTTTGAAAAAATAACAAAACAAGCGGCGATGATCAGGTTAAGAATGAGTATATCAAAGCTACTAAAGATATCATGCTACCATTATATGTAAAACTTTTCAACCCTCTAGTTCCAGTACATCAGTTTTAGTTTCTTGGAAACCTATCAAATCATACTGTGTAACTAAGTTTTGAAATTCAGGATAATTCCGTCTGCGTTTTATTCCGCAACAGTTGAGCGAAAGTACCTTTAAACACTTTAATTGGGGGCTAGTCTTAGAGCTCGTGCTGTTCCCCTCGTTAGCGATGTTCAAAGGATCATATGACGATAACCACGTGTCAAAATACGCTTGGATACTATTTACTTGTTACTAAGGATTAGCTGAGTCTTTCTGTAACATGATAGACATATGACGTATCCGTAGATGTTGATCACAGCCTGACATTTCACATTATCACCGTTCACATTGATGATACATCTTCTAGACATGCAGCTTTATTAATCTATTACCTATTGTACCCAGGGACAGACACGACTCCCAGCGAGGCGGACTTATTTCATTGTAATCACGAACGCAATTTCGGTGAGTATCTATGACTTATTAAGCTTATTGGTGCAGCTTCTGCATATGGACTAAAATGTCACAAGTTCGAGTCCAGTATATCACAGTATTACTGGTTAGTGGTAAGTACTCAACCCTCATCCACTTTAGACAACACCGCTTAATATCTATCTAAATTTGAAATATATTTTATATAAGTTTTATCAAGCGGACAGGATTCAATGCAATACCAGCAGAACATATCCGAATAATTATAAAAGTCGTGGATGGGATCTAGCGTTGCGTTCGTGCGTACTTTACCATTTGAATTCATTTTAAACGGATTTCAAACTTCATATAATGGTCATTTATGAAAATGTCTCGATCTAATTTTAGGATGCAAGATCAAGGACATGATCACCATTATCATTGATAGATTTTTTTACAGACGCACAAGCGACTTCATTAATGAATGCATGTTAATCTAGCGTAATATATTGGTCAAGTTTGAGAATATCCTGAACATGATTTTGCTTTTATGGTTGCAAAGGACAATGTGTCGTTTGGCATGCCATTCTAAAACAGATTTTGATTAAACTTCATACAATGGTCAAGAATGAGAATATCAAGAACATGATTTTGCTTTTAAGCATGTCAAGGACAAGGTCGTTTGGCATGCCATTTTTATCCAATTTTGATCAAATTTCATACATTGGTCAAGTAGGAGAACGTACCTTGAACGAGTTGGCCTAAGGTTTTCTGATAGGATATTTCAGTGAGTATGTTTGGCACGTGAGAGAATTTGTGTTGTTGTACTTTGTGCCTTTTCAAATTTGAATTTAAAATCATTTAAAACATTTTTGCCGATACAAAGTTTTTTATATTCATTTTATATAGCTTAACGACCATCGTCAGAAGAAATGATTTAAGACCGAATAAAACATGCAAAAAGTAGAGAAACTCAGATATCATAATAACATGCGGAAAACTCATCTCCCGCTGTTCTCGCACAATCACACGTGATTATGTTGTTATCTAAAATGAAATTGATCGAGCCTGATATTTAGTGGCGCACAAACAAGGTTGTCATGTTTTGACACCGACTTTCGAAACAGGGACGCCATGTTCAAGTTACATGTGAATATTGGCAGACATCACAGCTTAGTTGTCAAGCATTATCGGTAAATGACCTGTCAACAACATCAAGCACGCGTTACTATATATGAAAGGGTTTTGTTGTTACCTGTTCCAAAATCGAACGTCAACAACACAGGCGCTTGTATAGAAAATGTGATTTTCATTTTTTTTTTTATATGACAGTGGTATGTGTAATCTGTTAAGTACAAGGTTGGCAACTCCGTCACGAGCGAAACGGCACACCACCACACTTCAATCGACTAAAAAACACATTTATTCAAACTGACACGGCGCATACTATATATTACCGCCATCTAGAAACATTCATCTTTAACCTACCGTGTCACTCAATACGAATTGTTACATCCAAAACACAATTATCCGTGAAAAAATTGCCGAATTCCTCCTTCGTGACACCAATTTTCAAATTGCTCCCTCAGTCTGCCCAAATTCCTCACTTACATACAGGGTTGAAATGTAATTCACTTAAATTTTCGGATCATCTCGGCATAATTTATTTTACAGGTGCATTAAAGGAAGTCGTTTGTGAGACACGGACTAATTAGATAGCATGTTTTAATGCCAGTGATGGGCTCGTCCTTTCCTTTTCTTCAACTGCATCATTTCGGTAGTTGTTGAAACTTCGTTTTGAAATCGAAAGATTGAATGTAACGGTGTTCAATAACTTGTTCAAGACAGGGCCGGGGCATTATACGTATACCATGAACTAGCAGTATCAGCTGATTTTTTTCGAAGTTGTTAAAATTTGGACGGGGTGATAGCTGATAGTTGTTTGATATTTTGTTTTCAAATTTAACTTGCCATTTATTTAGGGTAATGCCTATCTACAATTAATATATATATATATATATATATATATAGAATAAAGTTGAAATGTCCATGTGACGGTAAATAATAATAAAATAAAAAGTCAAACACAGATCTGCCGTCTCCCTAGTTCTTTCGTGGCTACATTGTGCCGCTCTTCATAAAATGATGTACCGAATAAAATTCAAAATCCCCTGAAGAGCGGCACAATGTAGCCGCGAAAGTACTAGGGAGACAGCAGATCTGTGTTTGACTTTTTATTTTATTATATATATATATATACATATAGACCACATACAATACCGGTAAGAATTAGAGGTTTGATTTTCTAGGCATTGTTGAAAATTGACTGTAGTTTGGAAATCAGCAGTTTGCACCCATTCTCTCTTTTTTTCTCATTTCAATTCAGTTTCTTTATTCTGCAAGCCCTTCAGCCAGCTTAATTGTTATTAGAGTAGCGTTGAATACTTACACACGCAATTACACTTAATTTAATCAAATAATTCATCAAACTTACATATGCGATTTACAGTAGAGTGGAGTTACATAGATAACCAGTATTAAGAAGAATACTTTACAATGCGTTTAATTCTTTGACATTGTTGACACTAAGCGACTCTAGTGGAGTGTCCTAGCTGATGTATTCCAGTGGAGTGTCCTAGCTGACATAGTCCAGTGGAATGTCCTAGCTGACGTAGTCCAGTGGAGTGTCCTAGCTGACGTACTCCAGTGTAGTGTCCTAGCTGACGTAGTCCAGTAGAGTGTCCTAGCTGACGTAGTTCAGTGGAGTGTCCTAGCTGACGTAGTCTAGTGGAGTGTCCTAGCTGACGTACTCCAGTGGAGTGTCCTAGCTGACGTACTCCAGTAGAATGTCCTAGCTGACGTAGTGAAGTGGATTGTCCTAGCTGACGTAGTGAAGTGGATTGTCCTAGCTGACGTACTCCAGTGGACTGTCCTAGCTCACGTAGTGAAGTGGATTGTCCTAGCTGACGTATTCCAGTAGAGTGTCCTAGCTGGCGTAGTCCGGTAGAGTGTCCTAGCTGACGTAGTTTAGTAGTGGAGTGTCCTAACTGACGTACTCCATTGGATTGTCCTAGCTGACGTACTCCAGTGGACTGTCCTAGCTGACGAAGTGAAGTGGATTGTCCTAGCTGACGTAGTTCAGTGGAGTGTCCTAGCTGACGTACTCCCATGGACTGTCCTAGCTGACGTAGTGAAGTGGATTGTCCTAGCTGACGTAGTGAAGTGGATTGTCCTAGCTGACGTACTCCAGTGGAGTGTCTTAGCTGACGTAGTCCAGTATAATGTCCTAGCTGACGTAGTTTAGTAGTGGAGTGTCCTAGCTGACGTACTCCAGTGGAGTGTCCTAGCTGGCGTAGTCCGGTAGGGTGTCCTAGCTGACGTAGTGAAGTGGATTGTCCTAGCTGACGTAGTCCAGTGGAGTGTCCTAGCTGGCGTAGTCCGGTAGGGTGTCCTAGCTGACGTAGTGAAGTGGATTGTCCTAGCTGACGTAGTCCAGTGGAGTGTCCTAGCTGACGTACTCAGTAGAATGTCCTAGCTGACGTAGTGAAGTGGATTGTCCTAGCTGACGTAGTGAAGTGGATTGTCCTAGCTGACGTAATCCAGTGGAGTGTCCTAGCTGGCGTAGTCCGGTAGGGTGTCCTAGCTGACGTAGTGAAGTGGATTGTCCTAGCTGACGTAGACCAGTGGAGTATCCTAGCTGACGTACTCAGTAGAATGTCCTAGCTGACGTAGTGAAGTGGATTGTCCTAGCTGACGTACTCCAGTGGACTGTCCTAGCTGACGAAGTGAAGTGGATTGTCCTAGCTGACGTAGTTCAGTGGAGTGTCCTAGCTGACGTAGTCCAGTAGAGTGTCCTAGCTGACGTACTCCAGTGGAATGTCCTAGCTGACGTACTCCAGTGGAGTGTCCTAGCTGACGTACTTCAGTGGAGTGTCCTAGCTGACGTACTCCTTTAGAATGTCCTAGCTGACGTACTCCAGTAGAATGTCCTAGCTGACGTAGTTTAGTAGAGTGTCCTAGCTGACGTACTCCAGTGGAGTGTCCTAGCTGACGTACTCCAGTAGAATGTCCTAGCTGACATATTCCAGTAGAATGTCCTAGCTGACGTATTCCAGTAGAGTGTCCTAGCTGACGTACTTCAGTGGAGTGTCCTAGCTGACGTACTCCAGTGGAGTGTCCTATCTGACGTACTCCAGTGGAATGTCCTAGCTGACGTAGTCCAGTAGAGTGTCCTAGCTGACGTACTCCAGTGGAATGGCTTAGCTGACGTAGTCCAGTAGAGTGTCCTAGCTGACGTACTCCAGTGGAGTGTCCTAGCTGACGTAGTCCAGTAGAATGTCCTAGCTGACGTAGTCTAGTAGTGGAGTGTCCTAGCTGACGTAGTGACGTGGATTGTCCTAGCTGACGTAGTGAAGTGGATTGACCTAGCTGACGTATTCCATTGGATTGTCCTAGCTGACGTAGTTCAGTGGAGTGTCCTAGCTGACGTATTCCAGTGGAGTGTCCTAGCTGACGTACTCCAGTGGAGAGTCCTAGCTGACGTAGTTCAGTGGAGTGTCCTAGCTGACGTACTCCCGTGGACTGTCCTAGCTGACGTAGTGAAGTGGATTGTCCTAGCTGACGTACTCCAGTGGAGTGTCCTAGCTGACGTAGTGAAGTGGATTGTCCTAGCTGACGTAGTGAAGTAGATTGTCCTAGCTGACGTAGTGAAGTGGATTGTCCTAGCTGACGTACTCCAGTGGACTGTCCTAGCTGACGAAGTGAAGTGGATTGTCCTAGCTGACGTAGTTCAGTGGAGTGTCCTAGCTGACGTAGTCCAGTAGAGTGTCCTAGCTGACGTACTCCAGTGGAATGTCCTAGCTGACGTACTCCAGTGGAGTGTCCTAGCTGACGTACTTCAGTGGAGTGTCCTAGCTGACGTACTCCAGTAGAATGTCCTAGCTGACGTACTCCAGTAGAATGTCCTAGCTGACGTAGTTTAGTAAAGTGTCCTAGCTGACGTACTCCAGTGGAGTGTCCTAGCTGACGTACTCCAGTAGAATGTCCTAGCTGACGTATTCCAGTAGAATGTCCTAGCTGACGTATTCCAGTAGAGTGTCCTAGCTGACGTACTTCAGTGGAGTGTCCTAGCTGACGTACTCCAGTGGAGTGTCCTATCTGACGTACTCCAGTGGAATGTCCTAGCTGACGTAGTCTAGTAGAGTGTCCTAGCTGACGTACTCCAGTGGAATGTCTTAGCTGACGTAGTCCAGTAGAGTGTCCTAGCTGACGTACTCCAGTGGAGTGTCCTAGCTGACGTAGTCCAGTAGAATGTCCTAGCTGACGTCGTCTAGTAGTGGAGTGTCCTAGCTGACGTAGTGAGGTGGATTGTCCTAGCTGACGTAGTGAAGTGGATTGACCTAGCTGACGTATTCCATTGGATTGTCCTAGCTGACGTAGTTCAGTGGAGTGTCCTAGCTGACGTAGTCCAGTAGAGTGTCCTAGCTGACGTAGTTCAGTGGAGTGTCCTAGCTGACGTATTCCAGTGGAGTTTCCTAGCTGACGTACTCCAGTGGAGAGTCCTAGCTGACGTAGTTCAGTGGAGTGTCCTAGCTGACGTACTCCCGTGGACTGTCCTAGCTGACGTAGTGAAGTGGATTGTCCTAGCTGACGTACTCCAGTGGAGTGTCCTAGCTGACGTAGTGAAGTGGATTGTCCTAGCTGACGTAGTGAAGTAGATTGTCCTAGCTGACGTACTCCAGTGGACTGTCCTAGCTGACGAAGTGAAGTGGATTGTCCTAGCTGACGTACTCCAGTGGAGTGTCCTAGCTGACGTATTCCAGTGGAGTGTCCTAGCTGGCGTAGTCCCTTGGACTGTCCTAGCTGACGTAGTGAAGTGGATTGTCCTAGCTGACGTAGTGAAGTGGATTGTCCTAGCTGACGTATTCCAGTGGAGTGTCTTAGCTGACGTAGTCCAGTAGAATGTCCTAGCTGACGTAGTTTAGTAGTGGAGTGTCCTAGCTGACGTACTCCAGTGGAGTGTCCTAGCTGGCGTAGTCCGGTAGGGTGTCCTAGCTGACGTAGTGAAGTGGATTGTCCTAGCTGACGTAGTCCAGTGGAGTGTCCTAGCTGGCGTAGTCCGGTAGGGTGTCCTAGCTGACGTAGTGAAGTGGATTGTCCTAGCTGACGTAGTCCAATGGAGTGTCCTAGCTGACGTACTCAGTAGAATGTCCTAGCTGACGTAGTGAAGTGTATTGTCCTAGCTGACGTAGTGAAGTGGATTGTCCTAGCTGACGTAGTCCAGTGGAGTGTCCTAGCTGGCGTAGTCCGGTAGGGTGTCCTAGCTGACGTAGTGAAGTGGATTGTCCTAGCTGACGTAGTCCAGTGGAGTGTCCTAGCTGGCGTAGTCCGGTATGGTGTCCTAGCAATATGCATAACTACGCACTGAGGGAAACCTACATATGAAATTTGAGAAAGATCCCTTCAGTACTTTCTGAGAAATAGCAATAACAAACTTCAATTGTCAAAATCCAATATGGCTGCCTGTCGGCCATGTTGTTTTCAGATTAGTCCCAAAATGCAATATGCATAACTAGGCACTGAGGGGAACCTACATGTGAAATTTCAGAAAGATCCCTTCATCAGTTTCTGAGAAATAGCGATAACAAACTTCAATTGTCAAAATCCAAGATGGCTGCCTGTCGGCCATGTTGTTTTCCAATTGGTCTCAAAATGCAATATGCATAACTAGGCACCAAGAGGAACCTTTATATGAAATTTGAGAAAGATCCCTTCAGTGCTTTCTCAGAAATAGCGATAACAAACTTCAATTGTCAAAATCCAAGATGGCTGCCTGTCGGCCATGTTGTTTTTCGATTGGTCTCAAAATGCAATATGCATAACTACGCACTGAGGGAAACCTATATATGAAATTTGAGAAAGATCCCTTCAGTACTTCTTGAGAAATAGCGATAACAAACTTCAATTGTCAAAATCCAAGATGGCTGCCTGTCGGCCATGTTGTTTTCAGATTAGTCTCAAAATGCAATATGCCTAACTAGGTACTGAGGGGAACCTACATATGAAATTTCAGAAAGATCCCTTCATTAGTTTCTGAGAAATAGCGATAACAAACTTCAATTGTCAAAATCCAAGATGGCTGCCTGTCGGCCATGTTGTTTTCAAATTGGTCTCAAAATGCAATATGCATAACTAGGCACCAAGAGGAACCTTTATATGAAATTTAGAAAGATCCCTTCAGTACTTTCTGAGAAATAGCGATAACAAACTTCAATTGTCAAAATCCAAGATGGCTGCCTGTCGGCCATGTTGTTTTTCGATTAGTCTCAAAATTCAATATGCATAACTAGGCACTAAGGGGAACCTACATATAAAATTTCAGAAAGATCCCCTTCATTAGTTTCTGAGAAATAGCGATAACAAACTTCAATTGTCAAAATCCAAGATGGCTGCCTGTCGGCCATGTTGTTTTCAGATTGGTCTCAAAATGCAATATGCATAACTAGGCACTGAGGGAAACCTACATATGAAATTTCAGAAAGATCCCTTCATTAGTTTCTGAGACATAGCGATAACAAACTTCAATTGTCAAAATCCAAGATGGCTGCCTGTCGGCCATGTTGTTTTCCAATTGGTCTCAAAATGCAATATGCCTAACTAGGCACCAAGAGGAACCTTTATATGAAATTTGAGAAAGATCCCTTCAGTGCTTTCTCAGAAATAGCGATAACAAACTTCAATTGTCAAAATCCAAGATGGCTGCCTGTCGGCCATGTTGTTTTCCGATTAGTCTCAAAATTCAATATGCATAACTAGGCACTGAGGGGGACCTACATATAAAGTTTCAGAAAGATCCCCTTATTAGTTTCTGAGAAATAGCGATAACAAACTTCAATTGTCAAAATCCAAGATGGCTGCCTGTCGGCCATGTTGTTTTCAGATTGGTCTCAAAATGCAATATGCATAACTAGGCACCAAGGGAAACCTACATATGAAATTTCAGAAAGATCCCCTCAATAGTTTCTGAGAAATAGCGATAACAAACTTCAATTGTCAAAATCCAAGATGGCTGCCTGTCGGCCATGTTGTTTTCAAATTGGTCTCAAAATGCAATATGCATAACTAGGCACCAAGGGAAACCTAAATATGAAATTTGAGAAAGATCCCTTCAGTACTTTCTGAGAAATAGCGATAACAAGAATTGTTTACGGACGGAGGGACGGACGGACCACGGACCTCGGACGCAGGGCGATTTGAATAGCCCACCATCTGATGATGGTGGGCTAAAAATCTTGGTTTGAAACAAAACATGCCTCCTTTTACTTCAGCTGCTGGACAAATGTCTGTTGCAGATGTACCAGAGATGATAACCATTGCTAAACATAGAGTACATGTGGAAAGGGCCATAGCCAGGGTGAAACAGTTTAAAACAGAGGATCAATTTGGGTTTATTTAAATGTGTAAACCAAATTTGGCTTGTTTGTTGTTTGCTAACAAATTTCATGCCTTTTAGCAAAGATAAGTCATGTTAAAATTTCAACAAAGCACATCTGTGTTTCAAACAGCTGTATAAATAATGCTACTGATACAGGTAGAAAATGTATAATCAATAGCTGAAATTTCATTGGATACAAATATTTTTTATTGTTTAAATTATTTTTTGTCATATATATGTGATCTACATGGTAACTTAGTGGCGAGCCAAAAAATTGTTGTCCAATCGGGGTGTCTATGTTTTCCTGATTCCCAGCACATGCCACCAGATAGCTGATTGGACTTTCTTTTACCATCTCAAGTAATTCAATCCATCCTTTAAAAAAATAATTTATTACCTATTATCATTGAATGCTGGCATCACTGGTTTGCGTTTTCTGCTTATATTTCCTGGTCTGGCGATTACAATTTGGGAAACTGGTTCAGATATTTTTATTTAGATATAATATTACAATTTTAATGTGCATATTATATTTATTCATGGTGTTTAAATATGAATCTTTATGTAGTTATATTTGGTGGGTTTTTTTTTTTTCGAAATCATTTATTGACTGATCGACTTTTTTGCTTTGCCATTGTATTGTCATAAATTAATGAATATAAATATATGAATAGATCTATTTGTATTTTTTATTCATTTATTCTGGTATGCATGTTGATTGGATTATGTGTTCATTAAATACATAGTTGAATTTATTTACTAGTTGTTATTTTATATATACTGTATATAAAAGGCTACAGTTGTCTCTTAACTACCTGTCATGGGCATATCAACATGAAAAGGCTTCTACTGAAGTCTTTAAGTAAATGACAAGAGACTGCAAGTGAATTCTTTTCCTAAAGCAAAAAAAAAAAAAAAAAAAAATAATCAAAATGAAAAGGAAAGATATATATAAGTTTTTTGTAAACCTACGTCAATGGAAGATAACCCAACGCATAATTTCAAAAATACAAATATTTATTGAAATTCACATTGCCTATGTTCACAACTTAGTACACATCCACCAAACATACAATATAAGTACATGTACATGCAATTATAAGCATGAATAATTATTAATAAAAGAAAATCGCTAAGCAAGAACTGATTATAAGGTGGCGTGTAGCACGCCACCTAGCGTACACATATAGCTAAGGTTATCTCCCTTGACTACACTTTTTGTAAACCTACGTCAATGGGAGATAACCCAACGCATAATTTCAAAAATACAAATATTTATTGAAATTCACATTGCCTATGTGGTGAGTAAAAAGAAAAATTATGATATTATACAATTTAGTCTTACATTTTGATACATTTCAATACTTTTCACATTTTCAGGCATTATACCATGTAATATGGTTATTTACTATTTTAAAGTACTTGTATGGTAATGTCACTTTATTACAATGAGTAATATTAGTTTTCAGAACACTGATAATCTGCTACAAAACCCCTAAGATTGTTTTAGCAATGATTCAGCAAAGTTATTTGGTGTTTGCGAATGTACATAATGATCAAAGAAAACTGATTCAGTCTTCCATCGACCTATCTTACGCACAACAGACGGATCAAATTTTGATTCTATAGCACAAGTAGCTCCTGTAGGGCGAAATGACTTTGCAGAATAACCTTGGCCAGATAGACCTGCCAAGTTGATCACATCCTGGAGAATATTTGCAACGGCTGACGCGTCAATAGGGCCATGTGGGTATTTAAGACTGAGGAATACAGGTGATGATCCTTTGTCTCGTACCTGTTCAGTTTTGTCTATGTAGTCACGTAGTGTTTGGACAGGATCAAGCTTTCTGGAAGTAGTCTTGTTAGGGATAGTAACTTCAAATCCATCGCGTGACGAGTCATTCTTTATTCCAAAGAATTTTATTTTTACAGATCCATTTTCAAGGAATTGTAATTGTTTTGTCGAAAACACAACCTTTTCAATAGCACCTGTATCACGATTAAATGTTTCAGATTTAGGTGCAATATCGGACGGTCTAAGCATAGCGGTAATGCTAAGTAGACATATTGCCTTCATTCGCAGTTGTTTTATCGTTAGGGTGTCATTGTCCGGCCAACGTAAAAATACGTCCATTAACTTAGGAATAGGAAAAACGGTTGATTTGGTCATAGGTAGTCGAGTACCTGATTTCACCAAGGCGTCCACAAAGCGTTCAACAAATGGGTTCCTTGCCAGACTAGGTAGTTCTAATGCATCAAAAGCTAGATTTATAGCTGCCAATGCAGAATTTAACTTGGATTTTGGTCGATCGCTAGAATCTGCTAGTTCACACAAAAAATCAACAAGTCCAGCAGAATCTAAATGGCTGAACTCTACACCTATTTTATCACAAAATGTAAAACATTGTAACAAATATCCATTGTACAATCGTAGGGTAGAAGGTGCTAAACACATAGAAAATTGTCTGATAGCATGTGGAGACCACCCTTTCTTAGTCAAAGTTTCTTGCCACAAACTCTCCATGCATATGTTCTCCATTTTTGATTTCGTAGTGGTTCTGCCTTTTTTCCGAGACTGATTATTGCGGTGTTTGGAATTTTGATTGGTTGACATATTGATGCCACACGAAGTCTCTGAAACCACGGTTGAGCTGGCCAGTAAGGTGCTATCACTGTAGCCTGTGCCTTTTGAGATTGAAGAACGTCCAAAATTTGTGTTATTAGGCGGAATGGCGGATTCACAAAATTGTTTTCCACAGCCCAGTTTTGCTGGGCAAGCGCGTCCACTCCTTCTGAGAGGGGGTGATAAAATCTGCTGTTGAATCTTGCTAAATGTGCAGTCTGTAGCGAAGCGAAGCGGTCCACTGTATGTGGGCCCCATATATTGTCTATGGTATTGAATATTGCGGGGTGTAGTTTCCACTCGAAATGGCTTTGCATGCGACTCAATTGATCGGCAGTTGTATTGTCTATTCCCGGAATATGTCGGCACACTAACATCACATGATTGTCTATTGCCTCGGCCCATATAGCTTCCGATAATTTTGTCAAGTCTTTGCTTGGGCCCCCCATATGATTCAAATATGCCACGGTTGAGATATTGTCTGATAATACTTGAATTGTCTTTCCCGTTATGTCTGTACGAAATGACACTATTGCCATTAACACCGCCCACATTTCCCTGTGGTTTGATGAAAGATTGCTTATTTCTGTGTTCCAAAACCTTGAGCATCCTTGTTGAGGTAAGTTGCCCCCTATCCACTTTGGGATGCATCGGTAGTTATCTGCCCTTGGACCACTGGGGTGATTATTGTACAACCGTTCCATGTCTCTAACGCATCAAGCCACCAGTTCAGGTCCTTGATAGTTGACTCATCTAACACGAGAACAGATTCCCAAGATGTACGACTACCTAGTAATCGGTACACTGAACGCAGTTTTAGTTTTCCTGGAAATATGGCTTTTGCGGTAGAAATACACTGTCCAGCTATTCTAGCCAAAATTCTAGCTTTCACATTTTGTTGTTTCAATAGTCTTTTAATGTCACAACGGATTTTTCTAATCCTTGGTTTAGGTACCTTTAGTACAACTTCATTACCGGAAGTGTCTATAATATAACCAAGAAACTGTTTTGTAGTCTCTGGTGACAAATTTGATTTTTCAAAATTAACCACAAATCCTAATCGTTTGAACACATTAAGTACACAATCAGACCAAGACTGTATCTCATCACTTGCTCCAGCAATCAAAACATCATCTACATATATGGTAAGTCTTATACCGAGGCTACGCAAATAAACAATGACTGGTCTCAATACTTTGCAAAAAAAAAAAAATAAGGACTACATTGTAAACCAAATGGAAGCACATTCCATACATAATATTGCTCATTCCAAAAAATGCCTAAAAATATTCTAAATGAATCGGCTATTGGCACATGAAAAAATCCATCTTTCAAATCTAAAGTAACTAGATGATCTTTTACTTTTACAATCTCTGGTAGAATTGTAATATCCTCATATCTACACTTAGGTGTGTTACAATATGAATTTACATATCGTAAATCTGTTATAAGCCTGTATTTCCCATTCTTTTTCTGAACACATCCTATTGGGCTTACACAGTGAGGTACATATTCTACTTTAGATATATATCCCTTTTCAAGCAATGAATAATTTCCTCCGATATGAATTTTTTCTGATTATCAGGTAAGTTGTGATTTGGGGAAAAATGTTGGTCAGGTTGTTCTATAAAAGGAATTTTTATGCCATCACGTATCCATTCAATAACCTGGTTTGGAGCATCTATTTCAGCCCATTCCTCTAAACATGATTTAAGAGAAGACATTTAAAGGAGATGCATATATAGGGTGCATACTACACACACTGTAGATCTATCTGTATTACCTGAACATTTTAACCTAAAATACACAATGTTTAGTTATAACGTAAACAAGTACTACTAGTACCATGTAACCAACATATTTCCATCGACTACATTTGTAAACAATAACAGTGACACGTGTGTACTGTGTACCAATGCACCTAACTGTCACTCAGTGCTGCGCATGCTTCTCCCGACGACTGTCTAGACATGACGTCACGACTCCCGAACGACCTGAAGCTATTACCGTACGCGTGACCTCGACCTCTGTAGCTCTGACCACGAGTGCTGAAATTGCCTCGTCCACGGTAGCTGAATGTACCACGATTCTGTACACTCCGAACAGTTGCAGCTGAAATTGTTGTCGCTTTTTCCAATAAATTCAACGTATTTTGTGAAAATCCAGATGTGTTCTTCTGCATGGTCCGGAATAATCGCGACACGTCCGGGTTGAACTGACCCTGTACCACTAACGCTGAATGTTCCTCCTGGAGGTAACGTATCTGGGCTACCTGTGTATGCCACAGTTTCTCAAGTATAGCACCCGCTTCTGTTCCACTTTCAATAGATAACAATAGTTTCAATGTAGTTTCACTGAACTTCCCACATTTCTGTATAACATTGCCGAATGGCTGATCCTGCCTTTTTATGCCCCTGGATGAGTCGGGTAGAATCTACTCGTAATTCTGTCGGTAATTTCACTTTTAAAACAGAGTCTTTTATGACAGCAAACTCATCTTGCAGATCATCAGCTGTATGCAATTGCAATTCATTTGGTGAGTCTCCACCCTCATGGGTGTTAAAGTTAGTGCCAGCTCCTGCCTGGTAAGATCCCAAACCACGTGGTTGTGGTTCGCCCCGAAAGTTGAGTGACGAGGGCTGGTTAAAATCCAACGATGGTGGTGTCTGTGCCCTCTCTCGAGTTTCCAATCGTTCACACAATTTGTCCGTAGTTATTTTGACATGTTCCAGTGTTTCTTGTAAATGATTCAATACTTGCGTATTTTTTTCCTCTTCACCCATGACACAGTGCGAGGAGAGCGATGCTGGCGGATGTAGCGCTAAGCAAGAACTGATTATAAGGTGGCGTGTAGCACGCCACCTAGCGTACACAGATAGCTAAGGCTATCTCCCTTGACTACACACTAACTTAACTTTGCACGAAAGTGGGCGTCAATCAATACAGTCTCGGAGCGGGAAATTTCAATATTGGTTGAATGAGGTTCCTCTAATTTTCGTTAACTGCGGTATATTTTGGCACAAACATGAATAAAAGTTTCCGTCAAATCCATTGATAATGTCACACTTTTTACATAGCTACCATTCACAAATGCTGTTGCTCTCTGTTTTTGTCTTAGAGTTAGTTTGTACGGTAAATACGTCGCAGAAAAGTCATCTGGTATATGGCCTAGACTAGCAGGGGCGTGGCTTAATATCGGCTGGCGATCGGCCAATTGCTGCGATTCGCTAACCTAAAGCATAAGTAATTGAAATCAAATTAATCTAAAATTCACATTTCGTTTCTATTATAATCCTAAATTTTTTTATCACAAGATCGTTTAGAAGCTTTGCAATACCGACTCTTTCAAACGCACAGATGCTTTGATTTAAGCAAAGATTGCGACCTGAAGCTGTGTGGCGGTTTGGGTTGGAATTAAATTGCGTATATTTCGGCAAGTAAACATTGTACAATGTTCCCATGTGGTCAGATCATCTAATTTTGTCAATATGTATTCAGAACAGTTGTTGTTTAGTCGATACGGTCATTAACATAAAAATTCCGATTATTATATAAATACTTATTTAATTATTCTTAACACTTTTTTTGTGACCAAACTCTCTCAAAAACGAAGGCAGATAAAACGCTCATATCTTAGTACATGATAGAGAACATCAAGATGACGATCCTGGTACAATTTTATGTTCATAAGTTCAACGGTCAAGGTCACAGATCTATAAATAGAACTTTTTTCGACGTTTTTTGAACGACCATAACTTCATAACGGATCGTTCTATTGCGTTCAGGTTCAGTGTGCCAGATAGATCAGGGACAGAGCTAACTTTTCTCCATGCCATCTTATCAGAGAATATGTCAAGGTCATGACCTCGCTATGGGATAAAGAAAATGTCGAAAAAAAAATTCTCAATCTAAGAACTTTTTTCACCACAAACAGGAAAGAGTTTGATGCACTGAGACGGAATGTGAATTTTTTTTGATCGCCGGATAAAAAAGGACGAAGATATGGCACTTTGAAAATTTCAAAGTTTTTCCCGCCAAAATTCAAAAATCGAGCAAAAATGCCTTAATTCTTTTCAGCTCCTTCATTTCAACACATTCAGATCTGATATTTGGCACAACTATAGAACGTAAGAGTGGTTACAAAAGAAGTTACTTTTCAATGACCTTGAACCTCATTCAAGGTCAAGTAATCCAAAAAAATAAAAATAAATAATGTTTTTATTTTGAATCAGGTTCTTTGTCTGTTCGTTTTTTTCCTTGAACAATTGACGCATGTTATAGTTCATGATCGGGGCTAACTTTTCTCTGTAACATGTTATCAGAAAATATGTCAAGGTCAAGGTCCCAGAACGAGGTCAAATCAAGGTCAATTTTTTAAAATTCTAAATGAGTTTATTTTTTTAATTGCATTGCAAAGTGCATGATTAATGAAGACGAACTGTGCAAGATTTATGGTTGTGCGATAAAAAATGGCGTAGAAATGCCACTTTGAAAATGTTCGTTTTCCCGCCAAAATTCAAATTTGTCGCAAAAATGCACTTAATTACCCTCTGCTCCTATATCTTTACATACACAGATATGATATTTGGCACAGTGATAGCATGTACGCATGCCAACAAATTCTATTACTTTTCATTAACCTTGACCTTCGTTCAAGGTCACAGAGGTTAAATGATAAAAAATTGAAAATTGAAAATTCTCTTTCAAACGGTTTATTTTCATCGTATATAAAAGAAAACGTTCTTTTGAAGATGTTCGCAACGTTTCAAGAAAAATCATCAAATAAATCTCAGAAAAAAAACACTTTCGAAAACATTTTACTGCCAAAATGAAATAGTATCCTACAATTGCACTTGAAATGTTTTTCTTCCAATATCTGACACCTACAGACTTGATAATTGGCACATATATAGCATGAATGACTGGCTACAAAAGGTATGCAAATCCTTGACCTTGACCTTCGAAGTTCAAGGTCACAGACACGGTTGAAAGTCAACTGATCGGTTAAAGAAGGGAAGCGAACAAAAAAACGAAGAGAAAACAAAGAGAAAGCGTAGGTAAAACATACAAAAGCGTTCGTTAGGACGAGAACATGTCTGCGATCATTTTCTAGTTGGAAATCCCGTGTTTTGATATTGATCAAATCTAGTTATAATTACTGTGACGTTTTACAATTATATTTAGTTCAGTTATTCTGTGGTAAAGTTGTCTATATCTCAAATAGGAAAATGGAGAACTCCTGCGTTGGGTTGGGATGTAAAGTTAAGTTCAAGTACAACCAGGTTGGCGATGGTAAAAATCCGCGAAAAATTCAGGACTGGATGAAAGATGTTCTCCTTTCTGAAGGTGTCATACTTTCTGAATCAACAGAAGCAAAGATTCGTCCAAAATGCTTTCTCAGATACCTCAAGAAACGTCCTGCATCTGAGAATGCCAATGAACCGGAACGGAAAAAAGCTTCCGTAGACAATGATGATTCTGTTGACGAATCTGACACTCTGGACGGGTATCTTTCTGTAGATGATTTATACTATGCCCCTTCTTCGAACAGAAAATGTAGCATTTGTCGAACTTACAACATGAAGAGTTTTAGCTGCATCAGTGAGAAAGCAAGACACCAGCTGCTTATCAAACATAAACTGTACATGCCTGATAATTCCAGGGTGTGTTCAAGTCATCTTCTTGGTAAGGATATCAGTCCTGACATTGAGCCGGTTTTGACAGGGACGGATAAACTTGTTAATCACTTAGCCACCAAGTCACCAGCTGTTATCAACGATTTACTCATAATCATACAGAACATGTCCAATAACTTGTCACCGCTTGTATTAAACTTCGACAACATGGATGATGAAGATTGCCAAGCTTGGACAGGCTGGGATTGTAATCAATTCAATCAAATACACGAGGCATGTTCCGAACATATTACTGGTACAAAAGCATTGTCATCTAAGAATGCCCTTCTGCTGTTTTGGGTTAAACTCAAAACAGACATATCTTTCACTCAGTTGGCTTCTCTTTTCCGCATTCACAAATCGAGCGTCAGCAGAATTTTCCAGATCGTTACAGATGCTCTAAATCAAGACGTAGTTCCCACACATCTTGGTGCGGATCACGTGTCTAGGGCGCAAGCGTTGGATCACAATACAGTTTTCACAAAAACATTCTTCGGCAACAAATTCACTGTAATATTGGATGGTACATAATATATATCGGCAAAAGTGAAGAACATTAGTTTCAGCGGAAAAGTTACTGCGGTAAAAAAAAAACCGCAACTACGTGAAGTTTATGAGTATTGTGTTCCCTAACGGTTACGTTCTAGACACTGTCGGCCCATTTCTTGGTAGTGATAATGACGCCAAAATCACTGACAAGATACTTACCTCATTACAAAGTCTGTCAGGTATCCTAGAGGAAGATGATCAGGTAATTGTAGACAGGGGTTTCCGAGACATTTTGAGCAACTTATCAGACGAGGGATACGAGACTCACATGCCGACATTTCTCAAACCTGGACAGAGTCAACATGATGGTATAGAGGCAAACACAGACAGGTGTATCACTAAAACAAGATGGGTGGTCGAAAGTTATCACTCTCGTTTCAAGCAATTCAGATTTTTTAAACTGAACTCACATCAAACTACTTCATCAAAAATCTCGAAAGTCTTCTGAAAAGTGTCACGGCATGTCTGAATTGGCTACGTGGACCCATATATCAGCCTTCATCAACATAAGCAACCGAAGATGAAAAAGTTGCTCTGGAGATGAAGTCACTTCTAAACAAGTCCAACATCCTAGCAGAGCGTGTTGAGAAAGAGCCAGACCTATCACGGAGAGCCAAATCCCAATGGCAGAAGCTAGAGGCAGCCCAGCTCGAGTTCCCACGTCTAGACCAAGAATATCTAGAAACTCTGGCATGTGGGACGTACCAGGTGAAGTTGGCCCCCTGGATACATATCGGAACATTTGACAGCAGATGGAGATTATGAAGTCATGGCATACCAACACTCTTCTGGCCTGGTTCGATGTCAAATCCGATCTCGTCATCAATCGCAAACGAAATACAACATATGGATCCAGTACTCAGTTACCGAACAACCACCAATACAGAATTACTACTGTACGTGTCCAACCGGTCAGAGGACTGTTGGTATGTGTGCTCATATCGCCAGTGTTCTCTTCTACCTTGGGGTCTATGTCCATAGTCAGTCTCGAAAACCACTTCGACCAACCAAGTTTATGCCACTGATGAAGTAAATTGCCCGCTAATACATATAATCCAGAATGTAGGGAGGATACTACATTGAATGTTTCTGATATACACAACGTAGCGTCATTGTCACTCTTCAAGATTGTAACTGTGAAGGAATATAATACTCATATATATATGATATTAAGTTCTAAATACACAAATAATACATCATGAGCTGAATGAGCAAGAACAAAGCACATTAGTTGTACAACAAAGTCATGGAGATAGGAAAATTGATAAAGGGACTAACATTATCCTGACAAAAATCTTGAAACAAATAGTTTTCTTGAAGGCGAATTCGTCCAATCGTGTTTCCTATAATATGTCAACGTATTTCATGTCCGGACGAGATGTCTTCTCTAGCATGCAGCGCTTTCAACACTTTGATCTATATGAAGATTTATGCGGGGTTGATTAATAGAAGAAAAACGAGGCATATCCAGTAATTCTGAAGCGCAATTTTTTTTCATGGATTACACAAATGAATGGAGATATTTTCTATCGTACTCGGGGTTTGAATTAGACAAAATGCCGTTTAAACGTGCATTCAACTTTATGAGAAATATCATTTTTTATGTTTGATGTCAAATTTCACAGAAACTAACGAAAAGATTCATACAATCGATATCCGATTACGTTGCCCGATATATAAATGTAATTTTAGTACAATTTTCCTTACAAACAAATAACATTTTGACCTTATGAATACTTGATAAAGTGTGCTTGTGAATATTTACGACTTTGGTACAAAATGGCCTCGTTCTGGCATGTCCGGAACGGAACAAGGTTTTCATATGTACTATCAGATGCCCTATGGATATGTCTATCCGGGCATTAGGTAAAGGATCGATTTCCTTCGTGGGCGGTTTTAGAGCATTCCTGCAACAGTACTTTTGAATTTTAAAATGACTTCAACTCATGCATATGTATGAAATTTGAAGGCGACACCTGGTCATTTATTTTCGAAACCATCCTCGGTCAATCAATACATGACTTGTTATGAATCTTCTCCATGTTTAGCAGCGAATACATTACCGTCGCTAATACAAATCTAGTTTCTCTCTATACAAGTATCCATTTATATTCAATCTTCACGTCAAAATATGTGCTGTATCATTTATCGATTTAATAGCTAATACATATGTTTTTACATTTGCATGGCACAGTCAAGATAACATAATAAGAAAGATTTGCAGTCTATGACAGCATAGCTGATACCCAAATCGTGACTTCATTTAATGCGTTTGAATACAAAATTCACAGTTTTGACACGCAACATATTGTGTTTTTATCCAATAACACACAAAATATGACGGAATCATAGAAGCACTGATTTCGGCCCCTGTGACCGATGTTTACACACACTCCTTCCCTGTATAACATAGAGCTGTCGTAATAACTCTCGTTATGTATCCATACAGTATATGAAAGTCCAAATACTTCAACTTACACTTTCCATTCCAAAATCGCGACGCGGTTGTATGTAAACGGTATAAAAATGTATCCCTCCGCAAAATTTGTTCTGGGAGACCATTCGAAAAAAAAATTCAAAATTAAACATAAGCAAATCAATAACAGGATTCTATCAATTAAAAAAACGCATTTTTTATGTATTCCATACACTATTTTGTTTTACCAATTTACACGCGACAATAAGGTGTTCCAGTTGTTTAACTGTCGGAGCAGTCGGTAATGCGGGGGTTCTAAAACATAACTGGAATTATATAATTATCAAAATGAGGCAAAAAAAAAAAAAAAAAAAAAACCTTTCAGAGCAATAAATTGAAGTCTGTATAAATATTAATAATCAAAACAATTGCGAACTGCTTTTTCTGTGTTTTCATTTCTGCGACACCGTGAAGTGGCCATCAAGTGTAAGCCAATCAAAACGCCATGAATCACGTCATAGTTTAGCGCGTCAACTAATCAAACAGATTTAGAGTTTTTTTCCACGTGTGGCACAAACTGAATGTTATCATTAACAGCTGTTATGCTTATTTGATGATTTGAATAAAACGTATATATTGTGGTAGAGAAGCTGTTTAACAATGGATATAATTTTCACGGTTTGATAATTAGTTTTCCATTTTTTGTATGCAGAATACAGCTTTCTGATTGGTTGAGTTGTTCTTTTCATACCTGTGAAAAAAAGTAAATGGCGTGAAAAAAATTATGTCACATGTCATCATGGACGTTGCATATTGATTTGTTTTAAAATAAATTCTTTATTAGATAAAATTGTGAATAAAACGTATTTTAAATTAGAATTACATTTTCAGAAATTAACTACATTGTTGATATCAATATGTTTTTTGTTTAAAATGTTTTACGCGGATTCATACAGTTTGCAAACAATTTTTTGAATCTATGAAACTAAAACATATTGACATCAATGCTTAAATGTTTCCAACGAGAAAAAAAAATTTTTAAGTAGAAATTGTTTAGCGGCTGATAATTTCGGTTTTACTTTTTATAGTATTTTTGTCGATGGTTTTCTATCCTTAAAAAACTTAAAATAAGTAGCAAGCTCTAGCTCTATTGGTCATATTTTGTAATCAAACCCTCTTGTTATTAACACAGGAAGAGTGAAAAATGAACGGAAGTGGCAATGTACATTGGAACATGACGTCGACAAATTCCACGGAGGAATGGAAGGATTCGATAGAAGTGAAATTATTACCATTGACTGTTGTTTTTGTGATGTCCGTCTTCGTAACCGCCTCCAATCTTCTAGTCTTAGTCATTCTACTCTGCAAGCCAGGAATACGAAAGAATTACAGGATTGAAGTTTATTTTGTGGCTATGCCTGAGCGACATCGTTGTTGGAATTACTGGCTGGTTGTTTGTATTTAACTACATCATCAAGGATTTGTCGACCAATACACACTACTGTAGTTTGATGTACCACTTCATAGGAGCTGGTATTGGACAATCTATCGCGCATACTTTCCTTATTTGTATCGATCGATACATGGCTGTTGTCAATAACATCAAGTATAAACAGTTTAACAAGAAATATCGCTACATGGTCATATTCGGTACCTGGTTTTTCATACACGGGTATGTCGGTACACTTGTCGTTATTTGTATGAGAGTGAAATCTATTACTTACTGTTCGCTGGAATCTTTCCCTAGATATAAGATATTTGTGAATGGCACTAACGCGCTCTACATGCCCCTCCTAGTATCCATACCCTGTTTATACATCTATGTTATGATAGCATTTAAAAAAAGTTTAAGGCAGACACACAACTGTCCGGATGTTCCTTTGTACGTGGTAGGGACTGCTTCCACATCTGAGATCCAGATAAACAGGGGACAAAGAAAACAAAGGATTCAGAAATATGAGGAGCATGTGATCGTAACGACAGGACTGATCGTCGTAACATTCCTCCTCCTTACCGGCCCTTTTATCTTAATAGTATCCTTTCTGGACGGATTTGGTTTAATGTCGGTCAACAGATCGACCAGGATACTAATAACAATACTAACATTTTGTAACTCTACGGTCAATCCATTCCTGTATGTATGGAGAATTAGAAAATTTCGACTAGTATTATACAAAATATTTTGTCCTTGTAAAACACCTCGAACTACTTAGTAGCACGGGGTTTGATAACGTTACGATGAACATTTTCTGAAAAAAAAATTCAAGTCTGTTGTAAAGGATTGTTGTTTATTTACAATACGTCGCTGTAACAACATAATCGTCGGCCGGTTTAGCATGAAACGCCAGTTTTCACTGTTTATTTATTTGCTGGACCTATTGAACTGATACATATATTGGGGACCCTTCGCATGTTATCTACAGCAATTCGGCTATAATGTCCTACCGAAGTATACAAGCACGTGAGTACAGGAAGATTCATTATCTTAGACCTTCGAGAAATGAACAGAATAATATATATTTTCATGATGATAATTGAAAAGTTTATCTCTGATGGAGAAATTCGGTATGATTTTTACGGTTTACCTATCTACGGATATACATGTTAAATGCAGTGCCTGATATGTTCACATCAGAAACAAATTCGTCGGTGGTATCTTACACGACTTTCACGTATTTGCATATTTGTATTATGAGGGCAAACTTTATACCTCGGGTCGATCCTTTTGATAGTAATTTGATGGTGAAGAGGGCAAATTTATACCCCGAGTCCAGTCCTTTTGATTGTATCTTGATTTTGAGGGCAAACTTTATACCTCGGGTCGATCCTTTTGATAGTAATTTGAAGGTGAAGAGGGCGAATTATATACTTTTGTCTATGTCATTTTCACTCTCATCTGTCTCACTTTCCTGTGACAACGTTATATCAGCCATCATCAATGTTTACAAAATCAACCAGTTCATATATACATAGCTGTCGATCGCTCACTGTACTCCGATAGAATGGCAATCATCATTAGTCACACAGGTGAATTACGTTCACCTGTATTATAGATAGTAAACAATGGTGCGATTTCAAATTTTCACGATTTCTCTTAAATCATCAATCAGAATGTCACACAAATCAATGTCAGGATTGTTGGGACTATAAGGCACACATGCACTTACATCTGGTATGAATAGGTGTCTTCAAAAGTTGGTTTTCAAACCATTTCTTCGGCAGCTCATTGAACACCGTGTTACCGGTTCGTACACCGGAAGTAGGCCTTATAGTCCCAACAATCCTGACATTGATTTGTGTGACATTCTGATTTACGTTGTTACAGGAAAGTGAGACAGATGAGAGTGAAAATGACATAGACAATAGCATCTACCATTCTGTGCAAGACAGATTTGGACAATATGACAAAAAATCTTTTAAACAAACCATAGTTAATGCGCTGAATCTGAATGATCTACGCAGTGTTCGTAAATCCCTATTTGATATACTGAAAAAGAATGCCGATGAAGAAATGCATGACGGAAAACTCATTGAGAGAACTCATAGAGAAAATAGCCCCCCAGTCGAGGAAAAACTAGCGGATGATATATATGTTATATATCAATATCTGCAAGGGGACAGTAACATGAACGATATTAAGTCATGTATTTCAAAGAGGAGAACAACATCCAGCGGAGATTTGTTAAAAGATAAGGTGCTTGATGAGCAGGCCTCTGAAGCTCTGAAAAACATTCTCGGGCATAACGACGGAGCGTCTGATGACATTAACCACAATGCAATTATTATGGGACATATTTTTGAGATTAAGCAACAAATTGCGGACATTAACCGAAAATATGAGAATGAGACAAAAGAATTGTACAAGAAATTAAAAGAAAGTGATAAAGAATATGAACGATTAAAGCAACAATTATCTGATAGCCGAATTCGCGAAGCGAAAGTGCGGGCTGAATTGAAAGAAGTGAAGCAAAATGCCAAGGAAAATGAAAATATAAGACTTATCATTGATAAAATCCTAAATACACTGCAATCTGTTGATGATAGGCTTAAAACACAAAAGCAGAACAATATTTCATATGCACATGTGGTGAAGTCTCCAAAACAATCCAAACAAAAGGAAAATACTCCAACTAACAGTGAGGACGTACAAGTACATATGGAATGGTCACCGAACGCAATGCTTGCTACATCAACACAGAGTGAAAATGTATCTCCTCAGCTAGTAGGCCATGATTGGCATAAATATGATTATTTTCCAAACGAGGAAGACAAAGGAACCTACATCACAGTGACAGAAACGGAAAAGACACATACTAGAAATGACAAATCGTTCGAGGAAAGACGAACAGTACGTGACAAACAAGATGACATGGAAATCACATCTCAACGTGGAATGAAGATTCCTACTATCGTAAATAATGGTGACACGTCCATTTTCCGTGGTGTCGTTCGTAAAAGAAAAAAGAGAATTGTTCTCTGCAATGTGGAAGGAGAAAAGCCCCTGGAACTCATCATAACAGCAATTAAAGCTTATGCATTAGCGAAAGATGTACATATCTCATATGTAAAATTGCTGAAACAACGTGAAGGTTTCTCTGGAGTTACGTACACTCTACAACTAAACATTGATTTTGATGATTATGAAAAAATAACAGAAGAAGACTATTTCTGGCCCAAAGGGATATATTGGAGAGATTGGAATCCGCGTTTCAGACGAGAGAATATCCTTTCCTCAAATTTTTCGTAACTTTGTTTTATGTATTCTAAAAGTATGTATTCAAAATTAGTATTATATGTCATTCTGATGATGTCACTATGTACCCTGCGTATTGCAACCTTGAATATATGGGGTATTATGTATGGTACCTCATACACCCAAAGTGTTTTAGACAAAACAGACATTTGTGTAATAAGTGAACATTGGTTGAATTCGACTAATGTACAAGTTCTAGATCAAATTCCTGATGATTTTATAGCTTCTTCCAAAACTGTTGAAATACGCAATGATTGTACAATATCTGGTAGGCGAGGTTCTGGTGGGGTTTGTATATATACCAGAAAAAACTATCAACATGAGGGTAAGTTCGATTGAGGTAAAATAATCAAGAATCGCATGTGTAAAGATAGAAATTCCAAATGTTCAAACTATTAATGTAATAGGAGTTCTGCTCCCATCAACTAATGTATCAATCATTACATATAGGGACATAGTCTGTGAAGTCTTTGAAACATATGACAAAATTTGTAAAACTGGACTTACAATTATATGTGGAGATATCAATGTTGACTTATCACAAAAAAATAACTGCAAAAGTAAATTTGTTTTTGAATTCCTAAGGAAAGAAATCTTATTTCGGTGTGCTTGTTACCATGTACGAATGGTGTAAACTATACTTACCGGAACAAAGATCTTACACAGAAAACTTTGATTGATCATGTCTTTATACCAGACTTTTTCAAAACGTCTGTGATTAATTGTAACATAGATGGACGATGTCCCTATGATGTATCTGATCATCTTCCTGTTTATGCATCATTTGACTTAACCATGCTTAAAATATCACAGCAAAGAATGAAGTATTGTGTACTTAACTGGGATAAGACTGATATTGTAGGTAGGAAATTGTACCAAACAGAATTAGATAGATATTGTAATTGCATGCCAAAAATACTTACCAATCCTGAAAATATAGAAAATTATTGTAATCTGTTGGTTCAAGGTATGCATTTAGCTTCTGAAATGTATATATCTAGTGGTAGATATAGATCTTTTTTGAAACCCTATTGGAAATCAAACAAGTTAAACAACTTTCATTATGAACAAAGGACAGCTAGAAAAATATGGAAGAATGAGGGCAGACCGAGGGGTCATGATAATCATTCATATACAGTCTATAAAGATAAAAAGAGAGAATTCAGAAAGCGAAAACGAGCAGCTGAAAAAATGTGGCAAGATGAAAAATTTGAAGAGATTCGGGAAGCTGCTGAAATGGAAATAGGTCTTTTTTATAGAACAGTGAAAACACACAGAAAATCTAATTCTGTAAATAGTAAGTTAACATACAATGGACAAAATGCTACATCAGCAGGTGACATTTGCAATTTATGGGGTGTATACTTCTCAGATCTTTACTCTGAGACAATGCGTCCAAATTTTGACCAATATTTTTATAGTTCTGTCAATGACGAAATAGCAAATCTGACCGAAAAAGAAAAAAGAAATGATAAACTATCTAAGGATAGCTTTAACGTTACAATGACTGATATTAAAAACATATTAAAAGTAGCTAAAAGGAAAAAGGCACCTGGCCCTGGTTTTATAACAAATGAGCACATGATTTTTGCTGGAAATGGTATGTTACAATGCCTAGAGGATCTCTTTGATGCTACTTTTGAATGTGAATATGTTCCAATTTCATTCAAACAAGACACGATTATACCGTTATATAAGGGGAAAAACAAAGACAAATCAGACCCTGCTAATTACAGAGCTATAACATTAACATCAGCAATAGGCAAACTTTTTGAAAAAATATTACTTGTTCGAATAGAAGATAGAATTCTTGAACAGAAAATAACATTTCCCCATCCATGTCAATTTGGTTTTCGTAAAGAACATGGTTCTATTCCAGCAATTTATGTAGTTAAAGAGTTAATTAATTACTACAATGGCAGAAATTCTAATGTGTATTGTTGTTTCTTAGACAACGAGAAAGCATTTGATAGAATCTGGCAGAATGGTCTTTTCTATAAGTTGTATTTTGATTTAAATATAAAAGGTAAATTGTGGAATTTAGTACATAATACATACAATGGAGCTTCATGTGAAGTGAGGTATACTTCTTTTCTAAGTGAAAAGGTCCATATAAGACAAGGTGTCGGTCAAGGGAGAGTAATGTCATCATGGATGTTTTCTGTATATATAGACCAATTGATTTATTCCCTAGAAAAAAGTGAAAGTGGTCTTATTATTGGAGACACACATATTTCCTCTGTACTGCTAGCAGATGACACTACCTTACTTTCATAATCTGTACGTAACATACAGTATCTTCTTCAATACGTAGAAAATTATGCTAACAAATGGCGATTGACTTATAATGGAAACAAAAGTTCACCTATTGTTTTCAGATGTACCAATACAAAAACACCATCTCCTAAATTGACATTGAATTTTTGTAATAGTATAGTTTTTGAAAAAGATTCAAAGATATATGCTGGTACATTATTGTCAGCGGAGCATGACGGAAGTAACACTGTTAATTTGGCATCCAAAAAAATGAAGAAAAAATTACATTCTTTATATGATGTTGACATGAAGCCTTCAGGAATGCTACCAACCTCAGCCAAATGTATTTGGGAACGTGTTATATTACCTGCTGCATTGTACTCATGTGAAACATGGAATAACTTATCCCCAAAACTCAGTGAAACACTAGAAATAACACAAAGATATTTCGTGAGGTTTATTCTAGAGTTTCATTCAACTTCCCGAGTAGACGCTACAGTTTCTTCACTTGGACTCTGGTCAGTCCAGGGGAAAATAGATAAAAACAAAATGTTATTTTTTGAAAGATTAAGTAATGCCAAATATGACTTTACCCACAAGAAATTTTTTAATTACCTTCTTGGATGTATTATTAATGGGCATACAGATTGTTCAAATTCAATTACTTTTAATCTGATGAATATTGTTATCAAATATCAGCTTATTTTTGTATAGAACAATTTATCAAAGATGGATACTTTCCATCAAAACTTCCATGGAAAAATATTGTTAATAATGCTATCTTTAAGCATGAGGAAGAGACGTGGAAAAACAAAGTTGAAAATAGATTAGACCGTGAACGATTTTGTTTAATTCATACAGAGTTAAAAGAACATCGTCTTATTGCACTGCTGTCAAATCATACCGATCTTAGAAAACAATTAACATATCTTAAACTTGGATGTATGGCTATTACACCAGGCGTTTGTCTTCTATGTGGAATGGCTTCTGCTGATATTATAAAACATTTAATGATGAATTGTTGGAAACTACTTGAAGAAAGAAACGCAATTTTTACATGATAGTTGACATTCTACCTGTCACCGAATCAGTTCAACTTTTTAATCAAAATGATAATGAAATACTGGCTTTTTTACTTGGCGGATTAAATGATGTAACACAAAGTATAAATTGTGAAGATTGGCGCAATATTATGTTAAATATTGCAAAAATGATAGACCCGATGAGGATGAAAATGAGGGAAAATGTTCAAACTTGTAAATATACCTTCAATTAACTTGAAAAAAAATAACTATGAAGGAGGTCATGTAATTGCATGTATATCATATGATTTAACTACTTTTCTATGGACATGTTTTTGTATTAGTCACGTGATGCAAATATCATTTGTATATATTTTTTTGTGTTGTATAATGTTTGTATGAAAAATTAATCTTCATGTAATTGGAGGAAATAAAGATTATTCATTCATTCATTCATTCATTCATTCATACGTGTATGACCTACTTTGTTGAAATGCAATTTTCGCACTGATTTAAGTATTCACAAAACACAATTACAGACACTTATATATATATATATTTACATATTACACAAGGTAATATTGTCCAAAAGCGATTTTACAGTCACAATCGCTCTAATTGTCGATCGTATTGTCGATTGTTCTCTTTACAGAGAAAAGGAAAAACAATTCGAGTTTAACCTACTGAGTCAACGACCGGTTTATACTACATTCTGATGTCCCATTGGCACGGTGTCATCACCTACATGATCTTTAAACATGGCGTTTTTGTTTATTAATTCAAAGGTATATACAGTTTATGAACTTACGTTATTAGTTACGTTGCAATTTAGCATTCTTTTTTTGGCTCCCCCAATGACCTTATTATCAATCATTCGTGGATTTGTAATACAGATATTATAAAACGAATAGCGTGAATTAGGGGATACATAGAAACACGAACACATGTGACACTATGAGGGCTAAGTAAGATATATTCATAAGGTCACTGTGACTGGTTGGCTATTACTTGCTGTTGTCAAGGAAACAATATACAAGAACTGCTCGTCACACATTATAGTGAACGGTTTAAACAACTCTTGAAGAGTCATGTCATGTTTATTACCAAGTTTTTAGTCATAACTTATCACAACTTATCACAGACAGGAACAACTTTATGACGCTCAAAGATTGACATATGTGAACTTAGGTTGATGAGGGTTTTTTTGTCATGCCTGATCTGCACGATATCCTAGCGATAAACGGTGTCGGAGAATTCCATGTTTTCCTCAGATTTCTAGCTGTCAGATTGTCCCAATCTGGTGCCAGGGCTAGACTCGGGCTAGTTTATACAAAGCAGATTTGGTCACTTAAACTGTGTTTCAGAGCTTATTTAAGAAATGCACTTCAGTTATTTTTATCAAACATCACTGATGCTGTCTTCACACACCGAAATTGAGCCCCTGCACCTGAAAGTGTACAACATCATTGCTTTACCTGATCTTTTCTATTGTTCTGTGATATTGAGTACGCCATCCAACAACATGTATTTAAATAATTTATTTACTATCACAATAGTTATTTTAACCCCTACTTCTGGACTTTTACTGAAGCTATGGTGACTTACAATACAGAAGTTTTATGATTTTACAAAATGGTTTGTGGGATAGCTGGTTTGTGGGATACCTGGTTTGTGGGATATCTGGTTTGTGGGATACCTGGTTTGTGGGACACGTGGTTTATGGGATACCTGGTTTGTGGGAGACCTGGTTTATGGGATACCTGGTTTGTGGGATAGCTGGTTTGTGGGATAGCTGGTTTGTAGGATACCTGGTTTATGAGATACCTGGTTTGTGGGAGACCTGGTTTATGGGATACCTGGTTTGTGGGATAGCTGGTTTGTGGGATAGCTGGTTTGTGGGATAGCTGGTTTGTGGGATACCTGGTTTATGGGATACCTGGTTTGTGGGATACCTGGTTTGTGGGATACCTGGTTTATGGGATACCTGGTTTGTGGGATACCTGGTTTGTAGGATACCTGGTTTGTAGGATACCTGGTTTGACCGTTGTCAGTAGACGTCACCGGGTAATATGTGCTGCTAGATGTCTGCATCTCGCAAACGGCCTTACGTGATCATAGTTGGAAGGACGGCATTTTTTTTTTTTTTTTTTTTGCAAATCTATGGGATAGATCCAAGTGTAACTTTTGAAATAATCTTAACATGTGTTAGACAGTTCACACAAACGAATTCTAATGCATGCGTATGGAACATGTGTGCGCGTGCGGTTTTGGTGGCTTTCGTATGTTCTTGTTTGCATCCTTTTGATAGCGCGAAACTGATGCTGAATTAACATAGTGCTACCTCACTGAAGTCACTGAAGTATATTGCCGAAGACACCCGGGAGTTTACCCGGTCATCTTATACCACAATGAGGGAACCAGTCGTTTCCACTTTCAAAATGCTGAATGTTAAGCGGGAGTAGCAAGTACCATATCACAGACTTTGGTATTTCTCGGCCAGGGTATAGAACCCAAAGCCTTCCACAAATGGGCGAACACTCATCTAAGGGCCTAATGCTGTGTCAAGGGATACATTAGTGGTTTAGAAAGAGAAAAAGAGAAAATCCCAAATTTACGATCACTTACTCCCTACTGAATACATACCAGTGATCTTCAACTATTTCGATGGAAAATATGTTTGCCAGAGCATGAAAAACGCTGTAACACGCTGTAAGTTCCTATTATATGTTGTATCCGAGTCATCATCAAACTCAATATCAGTAGCAAGAATAGCTACTCACTTATCATCCTGAAGACTTACACATACAAACCTGAGTCTCAATATATAGTTCTAAATACAACCCACTATCAGGATCCCAAATGATTCTAGGAAGAAAGTCTGCATCAAGAGTATAGTTTTCTTTTAATTGTTTTACCCCTTACCAACAGCTATGTATGCCAGCAAACGTTTTAAGTTTGTCAAAAGAACACTTTGTTTGGTTACTCATCATTACAATGATATCTGATGATCGTCAACAGTGGATTCATTTTATATATAATCATCTAAGTGTATACTTTTGTGACATTTCACAATGATATTGTTCGAAATTAAATATCGTTGAATTTATGGAAAGTTATAGCACACTGGGTGACAGAACGTTTTGTAATGTTGTTCATGGTATCCGGAGGTATATGTGAGAAAAAAGGAAATAAAGCAAACAGGTATTTAGTGTTTTGAATCTATTCTGTATACAAAAGTTAAACTGTTTCGGCATCTGTCTTCAACATTACTTTTAAAACAAGGCGACAATTCCTTGTACAGTTATCAGTACATTAAGGTATCACTACGTCATTTACTTCCTTTGATAACAGGACTTGACTTCATACTTTTCATGGTATAATGCTTCCGTATATGTAGGTGCTCTTACTTCTACCATCAATTTGTAAACTGCAAGGTGTAATTAGACAAAGTCTTGTTCAATGGTCACAATGATCCAGATGATTAGGTTGTATTTATGAAGCACAGAGGATATCAGGTGGAGTATTGCTCGTTTCATGTATCGGTAGATGGAAATTGAAATCTGATGACCTTGTGTCTGTTATTCACAGGTAAGACAAGGGGTGGAAATTTGATCTGTACTTTATAATTCCAATTAGTTATTTCATAATCAATTATCTTTACATTTACATATTCCGATATCTTGGCTAAAATCACCCATACTATTTATATAAACTACTACAGCTTTCTTACGTAAGCTACGAATCACCTTGACTACGCCTGATTGCATTAGGGCACATATGGTATCTGATGGTGTGGTAATTGGTTTCCATGGTTTCTAAACATTTTGTTCCTGAACTGTGTTGATTTACTATTGAAAAACAAAAAACCTCTTGAAAAGTAGATTAGTTCTGATGTCGAATTAAATATTACATACGAGCTAAGTATAAATTTTGTTCTTTACATGCATGCCACTTTAAACATATTTAGATATGTGACAGTGTAATATGTAGGGACGGGAATTCGTATTGAAATGTTGGTAAAATTGAGACACAAATCGGAAAAGGAAAGACAAAACAATGTGTATTGTGTTGTTATATCAATTATTTAAATGATATTGATAATATATCAATAATCTGAAATAAAAAAGTAAACAAACGGACTTCATGTTAACTGGTGTACATAAATTACTTCAAGGTGTCGTTCCGTGTAAAATAACACCTGTTATTTCTATACCAATATATCAAAAAGCTTTCATTGACATTAAGGCAAAAAAAACAAACTTAAATGATCAGGCCGACAAAAAAGTGAAACACATTTTAACTTTATTTTATCAAATAAAACTTACATTATATTCAAATTCAAAACGTGGAGGGTAAATTCTAACAAAGGAAACCATTTTGATTCGCCATTTTCAATTGATGACGTAACATCATTGTCTAACTTATGCAGTCACAATGGATTTCTGACTGACTATTTCATTTGTGAAATATACAAAATCATGAGATGGGAACTATTGTTTTAGTTCCATCTCAATGAGGTCCTGAGTATTGACTTTTCTTTTGGTGTGTTATTGTTAAGTTCATTTGAAAAAATAAGGTCCTCGGTGGACGCCATTTTGCTTTTGCTTGGTATTGTTTTAGTTCTCCCACTCATTAAGTTCTTGGATAAGCATCATTTCAGTTTGATGTGGCTTTGTTTTAGTCCTTTTTTTTTTAACAAATTTTTTATTCAATTTTAATTTTATCAACAACACATTACAAATACAATACATGTCCATTCAAACTTACAAGCATACATCATATTCATTTAGATATAATGTGATATATATTCATACATGTAGCCATTCTATATTTCTTTACTCACTCACTCACACACATAAAGACACCAAATCAAACTTACACATTACTTTTCTTTTGCAGCCTCAGACTAATTGTTTCATTACACAGATGGTAAATAGTGTATACAATATACACATAAAAGTATAGATATGAACTTTAAATTGACAGCACAAAACTGTTTCATTAAATAAAACCACATCATAGAGATATTAAAATCATTAAAATCATATGTTAAGCCAGTTTTCAAGATTATTTTGTAACTCAACGTTTTTTCTGTATGCCTTATGCTTAACTATCATCAGCTTATGAGCTTTCAGTTCAAACAGTATATGGTTTTTTAAACTTATTAAATTGATATCTTTTTCTGAACATTTCATTTTAAACAAATATTGTTTAATCAATAGTAAAATAAGGTTATCTAATACCAAATCTGCATCACTGAAACTAAATTTTCCAAGTATAAATTCCTGTTTAATAAAATCGACAAAAATGTTGTTAGCAGCAAGCAATTGTTTTAATTCAAGTAAAAGAGCACTAACCTTATCACAATCCCAAAAAATGTGTTCAATGGTTTCTGGAAAATTTCTACAGAATGTACATAAATTATCTTGTTTTATACCCATTTTATGTAGAATTGTATTTGTAGTTAAAAAATTCTATGATTGATTCTGTATTGAAGCCATCTTAGTTTTGTACTATTAGTGGTTTTAAAAACATTTGCATAAATTTCTTTCCATTGGTTTTCCTGGATGTTAAAAATTAAAGTCCATTTTCTTTGTGATGTAGGCTTTGTGTGATTATGACACAAGATTCTATAGATGTCATGTGTCCCTTTTTTTATTTCTTAGTATAACTTTCAAAGGGCCTGTTTCCAGTAATGTTAATTCTCCATAGGAGCCTTCCCCCGTATAATTTCTTATCTAGCTCAACTAAAGTTTTTTTTCTTTTCCGAAGAATAATTTTACACCTTTCCGACACCCAGATTTCATAATGTCAGTGAAAATGTATTTTTATAAAGTTGTCATTTGAGCATCAAAGACATAAGGTCGTAAATAAAAGAAGGTTATCTCGAAATTGTAATTCGCAACATAGTATAAATTTCTTTTGATAAATATTTCCAAAACATCGTGTTTATTCATAAAACATAAAACAAAAATTTTCTCGGATGAAAATGCACTTGCAGAGACACAATTATGAAGAAAAATGCCATAAAATTGCAATTTTCTCCCGTTATGTAGTTTTGGATGCAAATAATTTCCATCACAAAATCGGATAGAGCTTTACTTGTTTCATATGTGTACCAAAAATCAGCTAATTCCATGTGGTGGAACGTTCTCATATCGCCGCCTGAATGTGGTTGTAAATTGAAAGAAAAGGGGAAATGAGTAACAACCTTGTCTGAAACCCTATTATATAGCTTATTATATACAAAATTTTATATTGAATATCAGCGCGGATATTTTCATGACAGTTTTATGATATCTAACGACTAAATAAACAGTATCGATATAAAGATTTACACTGAGGACACCCTGATACATGAATACTGTTCTATCTCAAGTTGTCCTCTTTTTCTGATCGTGTGGCCTTGTACATTTATCCGTATCGTCTTGTCTTTGTCTATACGTTTACGGAATCATTGACTCGACGCTAGCTATTCTTGTCTCACTTTCCTTGTTTTATTGTCCCATCTCCAAAGCGTTGTGGCTCTGTCAGGGTTGGGAACCTGACTTGTCTCACTTTCTTTGTGCCTGCCGACCACGCCACATCGAATAGATAGATTATCTATATGAAATACTTTATTTTGTTCTAAGTAATCAATCAATTCTGTGCTTCTTGGAGGTATTGAGTGTGATTTATTATATTGTCTTGTTATTTTGTGTAATTAGTTGTTCGTTATTTATCACACATTTCCGCATAATTGTACCAAACTACTAAGTATTAGCTGTTTACAGCAATCATCGGTGGCTTGCTATTTTGTTACTTTATCGACGCTTCATAAACCAATCGTTATTGTTTCAAGATGGAGGGTAAATGTGTTGGAGAAGGCTGTCAACTATACTTCAAGAAACGTAGTGGCAATAAGAACAGAAGTGCACGCAATATAAATAGTCCACAATATATATGGCTCCTAGATACGCTGGTGCAACAAGGATTGATGTCAGCAAAGGAACAAGCACTTATTTGCCAGAAGTGCTACATGAAGTATCTTCGGAACAAAAATCAGCCTGAACCTGAACCCGAGCAGAACCAGGAAATAGAGGAAGAAGACGACTCCCCGTCCCATATCCTGCCGTTGCTGACCCTTCATGATCTTTTGAATGGATCATCTTCACACAAAAAATGCAGTCTCTGTCTTGTTACCTTTGCAATAAATGGAACAAAATCATCAGTCTTACCAAAACGTGCAAGACATCACCTGATCTATTCACACAAACTGTGGTGTCCCACCTCATCCCGCGTCTGTTCCATTCACCTTATTGGTAACGACTTAGATCCGTCTACAGAGGTTGTCCTTGATGGTAGAGGTTCCTTGGAATCTCAGTTACCATCAAAATCGTCCGAAATCATTAATGACCTCCTAGAGGTGTCGCACGTCCTTTCACAGAACCAGTCTGCGTTTGCAATAAGCTTTTCTTCTCTTGATGACTCGGCATGCATGGCCTGGACAGGTTGGTCCAAAGATCAGTTCCTCGAAATCCACTCGCACTGTTCCCCATATCTTTCATCTGGTATATATACCAAGACTACACACGATGCTCTATTACTGTTCTGGGTAAAACTGAAAACCGACATTTCCTGGAGTCAGTGTTCTTCTCTTTTTGGAATTTCCAAGTCAAATGTGTCCAAAACTTTCCGCTCCATAGTACAGGCATTAGACACACCGATAGTCCCACAATTTCTAGGTCCGGATCACTTGACAAGAGAACAGTTGCTCGGGCACAATACTGTCTTTTCAGAAGCATTTTTTGGAGATAAAGCCACTGCCATATTAGATGGCACCTATATTTATATCCAGAAAAGCTCCAACCACAATGTCCTTCATTTTTTGGCCTACATTCTGGACACAGTAGGACCATTCACTGGCAGTGAAAATGATGCTACAATTACAAAAAAAAGTCATGGACAAGCTAGTTACTTGGCTACAACCAGATGACAATGTTGTCGTTGACCGAGGTTTTAGAGATGTCCTACCAGTTCTCGAAGCCTCTGGCCTCAATGCTAGCATGCCGTCATACCTGAAACCCGGTCAAAGTCAACATTCTGACGTCCAAGCAAATCTTGACAGAACTATCACCAAATCGAGGTGGATTGTGGAATCCTATCATGGTCGTCTGAAACACTGGACGTTCTTCCGAACGCAATTGGTGTCTAACAGCTTTATCAATGTCATCGAGGCTTTGCTTCGAACCGTCACAGCCAGTCTGAATGGTATTAGAGGACCGATCTACCAGAGATCTCCAGAGAGAGATGCCAAAGATAGGCTAATGGCTGAACGTATGAAGGACCGTTTGACAACACCGAATGGTTTAGCTCAGAGAGTCAAGACAGATCCGGATCTATCTAGACGGGCAAGGTCCGAGTTTGTCAAGATGGATGCATCTTCCGTACTGTTTCCCCGTCTCGATCTCGATTACTTGAGAACCATTACGTGTGGAACGTATCAGATATCTCTGGCTCCTGGTTACATCGCCGAACATTTAAGTGATGACGGAGACTATGACTATGTGGCTTTACCAGCACTCCCCAGACCTTCTCCGATGTCGAATACATTCTCGACACAAAAGCCAAACGAAATATAACGTTTGGATACGGTTCACCGTTTCACCCGATGATGAGGCCCCAATAAAGGACTACTACTGCCAGTGCCCAGTTGGAGAGAGAACGATGGGAACGTGTGCGCACATCTCCAGTATCTTGTACTACCTTGGGTATTACAGGGCGCTGGAAAACCCTCGACCATTACAACCACAGGTGAAGAAATTCCGACAAAACTTGAAATAGTTTTCCATGCGGCAACGGAGTGCATATGTCGAAAGTATGTTTGGGGCTCGATATGAAAGATCCCCGTTACCATGTGACTAACCAAACTTATAAATATAGGTATTATACAATCGCCCGTAGCTATGAACACTCCCGTAAATGCGAAAACCAACCAAAATCATAAGGAACACGTTTTGTTTGTTGTTCTGTCTATTTGTCAGCCAATGTCTTCAACCACGGGGACTTGTGAAGTAGCCATCTTGGATTTTTTTTATGAAAAAGTGTTTCTCTCACTTTTTTCATATCTGTGTACATATTCTCAACATACCGAGCAAATATTCTCGTGTTTTTGTTAATTATCTAAAGAAAGTCGAAAATCGGCAATTCAACCATAGGCTAATTCAACCCAAGATTTGAAAATGTTCCACCACTTACATGTTGATGATTTTTCCTCTCATCAATAGCATATTACGTACTGTTTAATAGGATAAAAATTGGTTTGCATCCAACGCCCATAAAAGGGTGTATTCTCTAAAAACACAGTTTTTGTGTCTAAAATGTTATCATCGAAAATGGCATTTTTGAGATTGTTTCTTCCATAAAACAGCCAAATGGCGCGATGGAAACATGATTTTTTTGTCACAATCATGCCATGAATGTATTCTTTACGGTGACCATCATTTGATTAGATTTTCATTAATATTTTACATAACATGCACATTTTATCAACACTTAGACACCTTCTGAAAGGTACAACTTTGAAGAGCCATAAAAAAACAAACCAATTGACCTAAATCTTTATACTTTATAGATTTGTGACCACAAGGGCATGGGCAATGCAAATTTGAATCAGAGAAGGGGCCATTTTGGAAACAGGCCCTTTAAAGGTATGTTTGGTAAACAGATTGCTGAAGAGAAAGTTTCCTGTTTACTATTTATAAAATGTTTTACAGCTCTAATAATACCATGAAATGTTAAAAAGTTGGATCTTATACCATATTTTTGTTGAAATTCTTCAAAATTATAAAATGAGCCATCTTTTTTAACAATATCATATATATACATTACCCCTTTCCTAACCATTCTTTGCAGAAAGCAGGGTTGTTGTTTATTTTGATGTTATAATTATACCACAAAGGATTTTCCCAAATGTTTTCATTGTAAGTATTGGACCCATCTATTGTTATATACCAAGCTTTCAGAACATCTTTCCAAAACAAATTTGTACATTCTTCCAAAGTAATTTTGAGTTTTTGAAGTCCACAATTTGCCAAAGCAAATTTATCCATATATTTATCTGTAATATACATCCAACTATCATCATCTTTATAAATCCGCCTTACCCATGTTGTCTTAAGACCTGTTATAAAAGATTTTAAATTAATCATCTTTAAACCACCTTCAATATATGACTTAATTATAACATCACGTTTAATTTTGTCTGTTTTACCGCACCAAAGAAATTCATATAATATATTGTTGACCTTTTTTTATATACTATTCATTTGGGTTCGGAAGAGCTATAAAGAGATGATTGAATTGTGAAATAAGTAGTGTTTTTATAATAGTTATTTTCCCTTTTGGAGTAAGATTTCTTCGGCTCCACGAGTTAATGAGGGATTTCAGTTTAATAAGTTTCTTGTCAAAATTCAATTTTACTATTTTATGCAAATCAACATCATATTCTATTCCTAAAAGATTAAACTTTGTGCTTCCCCATGAAAGATTGTGTGCTGTTATATATTTATCATTACTATACTTTTTGCTACCTATCCAAATTACCTGGGTCTTGGTGAAATTCATTTTGAGTCCAGAAACTCTGGCATAATAATTAAGCTGTTGTAGAGTGATATTTAAAGATTTTTCCGAGCCATCAAGAATTACAGAAGTATCGTCCGCAAATTGAGAGAGAAGAATTTCTTGATTGTCAACTACAATACCACTAATGTCTAAATTATTTCTTAATAATATCGATAAAATCTCTGCACATAGTATAAAAATATATGAAGAGACCGGATCCCCCTGTCGGCAACCGCGCTCAATACCGAAACAAATTGTCAAGTTACCTCCTATATTGATAAGAGTCTGAATGTTTTTTTGAAAAAATTTAATCCAATTAATAATTGATTGTCCAAAATTGAAAAAAATTAAAGTTTTTGAAATGAATTTCCAAGAAACAGAGTCAAAAGCTTTTTCAAAGTCAATTAACAAAAGAAGACCAGGTATGTCATGTTCTTCAGTATATTGCATTAGATCGTAAATTAATCGTGTATTTTCGCCAATGTATCTACCTGGAACAAATCCAGTTTGATTATTACTTATTAATTTGGTGATAACAGTTTTAAATCTTTCCGCTATTGTGCCAGATGCCAGTTTGTAAGTAGTATTAAGTAATGTAATAGGGCGCCAATTGTTTAACTGATTACGTGGTTTATCTCCTTTAGGAATACACGTTATAATTCCTTGTTTTTGGGTAATAGACAAGTCTGATATCGAGTAACCATAATTGATTGACCTGACTATGTAATGACCAAGTTGCTTCCAAAAAACTTTTAAAAATTCAACTGAAAATCCGTCAGAACCAGGACTTTTATTTTCTTTCATTTTTTAAAATATTTTTCCCATCTCGGCTATGGTAATTGGTCCTTCTAAAGATAGAGATTCAAGGGGAGATAATTTGGGTACATTATATTGACCTAATAGTTCTTCTAAATCATCATCAAGGATGTCATCATTTTTCTTATATAATATTTTGTAAATAAGTTCGGTTTCCTTCAAAATTTCTGACTGCCCTGTTATAACTGTTCCATCTTCCTTATCTAATCTAGGAATAATTTTACTAGTAAAATTCCGGGATTCTAGTCCACAAAAATATCTTGTTGGTTTTTAACATCATTCATATAATATATAATATAGTGAGATATCAGTTAAGTAGGGACAACTCTGAATCGAGTATAATTAGTCGATTTTATTTAATATATTTCATCCAGTTTATTTTTATAGAAAATTTTAAAATCCTGCAACCAAAACAGGATTCCCTCCGCCTGTGGGATACCGACCAGTAAAGTCCATAACAGCTAGGTAGCTGCTGGTCATCCACCCATAAGCTTTGGGGACCAGTCATGGATACAACATTCTGATTTTTAATTTGATAATGACAGTTAAGAAAGGCAAAATTAGTTAGATAATATATTTAGTGGATTCCGTAAGGTTGCATAGTTGGAGAGTGATTACTTGAATTTGATAGAAGTATGATTGAGAAATGATTATAAGAAAAATAATTAATATAGGGCACGACTATGAGCAATAGAAATGTGTAAGCAGTAAATATGCAACCAATTTTAATCCACTAATTAATAAGGTTGTCCATACTATATTTCATCTAGTAAGTGTACTAATTCATAACATTCATACTATCATAATTATAATATAAAATAGAATAATATACGTCCATCGGATGGGGGGGGGGGGGGGGGGGGGGGGGGCGCGCATGTAGTAAATAACTATAACTATATACTTGCTTGCAGGATAAATGTATATATATGGATGAAAGACGAGTATTTTCAATTTTAGGGTTCAGAAGCTATTAGTATCTCTGATATATTCAGTAGTAGCTTCAAAGATAGATAAATTAGTTTGATGATCACACTCACCACAGCCTGATAAGAGTATGTCAAGGCTAAAGTGACTGTGATCTACATCAAACAATTTTTCTTTAAGGATATCTCGAGGTTCACTGTAGTTCCTACAACTTAGAAAAAAGTGAAAAACAGTTTCATATTCATTCCCACATGTACATGATGGTGAATCAATAAGATGATCTCTGTAAAGATCAGAGTTTATATTGCTAGACGAGTTTCGAAGCTGACAGAGTAAGATATTATATTTTCTATTACCTGCATTAATATAAGCAGGGCTTCGAGCAATGTCAAGTGGTATATCCCTTACTGTGTTCGATAAAATTTGTTTAAATTGGTACAGCGATGTGATATTTGTCAAGTCAACCCTTGCTGCAAGTTTATTATAGTCATTAAGTGTTGCTGGAATAAAGCTTTTGGCATATATATTTGTTCTACTCATAGGAGTAGTGAAGACTGTTTGATTTCGTAACATGTACAAGTCATTCATATTGTTATAGTGTGGTTCTACTAATTCATTTAAATAATTTGGGGCAGTGCCTGTAAGAATTTTATAAAGAAGAATAAGTCTATGTTTTTTCCTCCTTGCAGCAAGAGTGTCCCAACCAAGTTCATTATATAATTTATAATGTGAGGTTCCTCTACGCAGTCCGGTAATGGTTCGAGCCGCTTCTAATTGAATAGATTCAAGTAGAGTAGCCTCTTGCTGAGTACAATTATCAAAAATGATATCACCATATTCCAATATAGGCCGAATATAGGCTGTATATATTTATATATATGTATATATTGTTGGTTTTTCACCTTCACTAATCCATTTAGCTCTAGACCGAATCATATTACCTTTTAACTTATGCCTTCTTAATTCCTCTAGTTCTTGCTTTTTAGAATCAATACTATTTAATTCGATGTCACCTACAATTGTCCCAGTTTCTAGCTTTTGGATATCTTCTATCAACTTATTTTCCAAATTATTATTGGCTTTCTTTTTAAAAGAAGAATATGAAATAGTCTTGCTTCTAATTTCTAACAATAAATCTCTAAAAATAGTTGGTCATTAATAACAAACATCAAGTCCTCAGAAGGAATATTTTCTATGTTATCCATATTGTATACTGGTAATGCATATTGTTTTTAACTTTTACAATCACTGATCTAATAGCGTCTAAATAATCAGAATCCTGAAGTAATGAATTATTAATTTTCCATAACCCCCTCCCCTTTTGAAATTCGGTAAAATTAAGGTTTATTACAGGCATTGAATGGTCAGATCGGTATCCTGACTCAATGCGTGACTCACTTAAGCTTGATAACAATCCGTCTGATATAAAAATGTAATCTAATCTTACCTGTTTACATGGATTTCTTCTGCGCCAAATATATCTTCTAGCATCAGAGTTGAGTTCTCTAAATGTATCAATAATTCCTAGTTCCTGTTTAGTTTCCCAAAATTTCTCTCTAGCTTTAGGGTTGTTAATTTGCGTATAATTATCACAATCCAGATCTTGGTATATAACAAAGTTAAAATCGCCACATATAATAAACTGATTATTACCTAACACTTTTTTCCATGTTTTCATAAAAATCAGGTCTGTCACTGTTAGGACCATATACAGTAATAAGTGAAAGATTCTCACCTTCAATTACAATATCAAAAGCTAAATATTTCCACAGTAATCTTTCCTGGTGTTTAAAATTTTGTATTCAAAGTTGTTGTTAAAAAGGATGGCAACCCCTCTACAATTTGAACGATATGAATTAAAATAACAATCGAGTCCCCAGTTAGATCTAATCAGGTTTTCAGTTTCTAGTGTAAAATGTGTATCCTGGAGACAGAATATGTTATATCTTTTGTTTCTCAGATACGAAAACACGTCTTTCTGTTTTGATAAGTCACCAAGACCCTGGCAATTGGCAGATAGAATAGTATAGTAAAATTACGTGTTGTCACGCACAATATATGGTCACTGAATATAAGTATATACTCACCAAATGGTCTAAGTAGACTGGTAAGCAGATATGGTTCACAATGAATATATCTCAGTAAAGACGAGCACGTCTGGTTCGGGTGGCTAGTATCACAAAACTTGTCACCTTCCTGTCAGAACCACGGAGACACCCGGAGTTGCCCGAATGACTACGGAATCCCGACAAGGAAGACAACTCTGGCGGACTAGTCCCAGTTTCACTACACTCCTCCCCGTTTTCATGTTCCTCCATACCGACAGCAAAACACACACCTTCGCGGAAAAGTCCCTTGCTCCAAGGAAAGTCCCGGAAAATGTGGTCACACATATTTTGATAAATTATGAACAGTTCACAACATAAAAACAATAACAAGTGAAACTTTCAGATCGCAAGGAATAGCGTCATAAAAGTTCACGGTCCCTATAACTTGTACAGCTCTCTGGCATTGGCGGTCGCACACTCCAGGATTTCTGGTGTCCGAGCGTCCAGATGTGCTGCTACTACAGCCGCTGTCTCCCCAATGTAATGAAGTATAATGATTTATTTTGAAATTAATCAAAATTATTAAGAGTGCGGAAATTTATATTCAGATGGTACGGTATGTCCAAAGGGCAGTATATTTGTAGACGTGGCTACTACCTGTTGACACGGACACTGCCCCTGGGTATACAATGCCATTTACATAAGAACTCTGTCTATTTGGACACGAGTTATATATTTACCCAGTATTTAGTTATTTGGATTATGTAATTCACATCGTCCCTAGCATATAAAGACACAGAGAGACAGCCTTTGGACGAGAGAGATAGGTGACTGGTCCTCGGGACAGTCCGGCCAGTAGGCCGGGCGGAGACACACCTTACAACTCTCTCTCACTGGACATACATTGTAAAAATACCTGCCATGTACAGTATATATGTATAGAACATGCATATGAATAAATATGATAAAGAAGAGTCTACGGCGTCAATCATCATTCATCAATACATCTCATCATCTACATTCAAACAACAACTCTACAAGTGACTACAAACGCGTAGTTCACATTTGGTGCCGTGACATTGCTGACGTTCCAAGAAGACTACCACTATACGATCAACGCCATTAAAAAGATCAAGGCCATTACAAGGATCAACGCCATCAGAAGAACTTACAATGAGCACCTTCCTTAAAGAAATCACCTATTGAAGGACCATCGCCACAATTACAGCAAGTACTACAGGAGCAGAAAACACCTTTCCAGCAACACCAGACCACCACATCACCATTCACTATCCACAGACCACCAAACAACCAACATGCCGAAGAAACAACTCCATACCTAAAGTACAACACCACAATCTGACTAAGATGATGCTAAGAAGACAAGAAGACTGTTTTTTAATATCATTGTTATATAGGTAATGTAGATCTCATTATGAATAATGTCATCTTGTTTTCTTGTGTGAACTTTGGTATTTTTTTCATTATCATTTCAATTCAATTAATTGTATGCATCTTAAAATATTATATATAATACGTATATATCTACTGTAAGTACTTTTTTTGAAACCAATATATATATAACACATGTCATAGATTCTTTTTTTCGAACATATTTTTCTTAATACTGCTATCTATTATTTAGCATACAATTTTTTTTAACATTACATGTTATTTTATATCAATATTATCAAGTTTGCCCATGCAATGTTTTTAGTAGATCATTTTTGTCAACATAATATACACTCTAATTACACATAAAAACATCCCTGATCCAGGTTGTTGCCTCAACGCCTGTGATCTTATGTAACTAATGACTTACAGGTATATATACATATGTTTGTTCCTTGTCACCTGTCAGGCGTTATATATAATATAAGTACTTAACGAACACAAATGTGATGTCAAGATATTTTCATTGCAATATATAATGATTCTTATATATAAATCTACTAAGTATTGTTTTGAATAGTTTTAAACTCTCACTTGGTTAAGTCATTTTGATTTTCGCTTCAATTCCATTTCATTTATAGCATTGATAGCTTTTTGGTATACTTTATTTTACAAATGTTCACAATGGAAAATAAGAGAGATCTGCAAAATATGACCATAAAAATATTTTGTCAATTATACTTCGATTTTGTTTTTAGATTCTGAATTGTTCATGAATTGTGCTTTGACTATTTCATCCTCAGAAATGTTCCTTACATATTTTAGTTTTTTGTTTTCACATCTATATATTATTTACATATATTTTATGGAGAGTTTTGCCCACGTGGTATTAACACGGGGATAAACATGTATATTAAAACTCTACCATTATATGTCAGAGTCGGAGTAAGTGATGTGGTATTACACACACTATTAATATATTCTCCGATACTCATACGACATATTGCACACTTCATAAATCGGTTGGGAAATACCCGAAGCAGTAGGGGCCTATAATGCCGGGATTAAAAATGATGAATATTATATTCATATTTCCTCATCCGTAGCACCTCTACAACACTACACATCACAAGGAACTTTACTGAGATTATTCATTTTTTATTATGTTATTTAGTCTTAGCCTTATAGTGTGCGAGACATCACCGCTTGAGTTATAGAGCGTATTACCTCAACCTAGCAAGTATTCATCACTTTTCATTTAAAAGCAACTAAAGCACAATCATGAACATTTCGAAAATACCGAAATTTACCAGAGTTTTCCATTTATTGATTTTTTTTCTATTTCACTAACTTTCGTGAATCTTCAACATATTTTCTGAGAACTAAGGTTATTTTACTCGGTAAGACGATTGTTTTTACACATACATACATATAATTGTTTGTTTCATGTCCATATCATACATCAATTTCTTGAATAGACGAAGTTGATATACAATATTCTTTGCAAACAAGTTAGACAATGTTTTAATGATATACCTTTTTAACCATAGACTATCTCTCACACATATATATACTTTGATAATCAATACAAAGAGAGTACCGTATGGTCAATATGATAGTGTAACTTGTGGATAAATTGAACCACATATACATTTGTACTATGCCAATCTTACGTTATTATGTCAATTCTGTTTTATATCAAGATGTATGTTCTTTTAAATTCTAAATAATAAAGGGACGATATGAACCAATAATGATTTATTTTAAAATTCAGTAGTATGATGTCAAATTATATCTAATTTGAAATCGTTTTTGACAAAGGGGCGAATGAAGTACATGTATAATGATTTATTTTGAAATTAATCAAAATTATTAAGAGTGCGGAAATTTATATTAAGAGGGCATGGTATGTCCAAAGGGCAGTATATGTGTAGACGTGGCTACTACCTGTTGACACAGACACTGCCCCTGGATATACAATGTCATTTACATAAGAACTCTGTCTATTTGGACACGAGTTATATATTTACCCAGTATTTAGTGATTTGGATTATGTACATGTAATTCACATCGTCCCTAGCATATAAAGACACAGAGAGACAGCCTTTGGACGAGAGAGATAGGTGACTGGTCATCGGGACAGTCCGGCCAGTAGGCCGGGCGGAGATACACCTTACAACTCTCTCTCACTGGACATACATTGTAAAAAATACCTGCCATGTACAGTATATACAGACCCGTGTACGTTCGCTGTTCCGTCTTAAACGCAAACGCTACGGAAGTGCTACGGAAATGGTACGGTAATGCTACGGAAGTGCTACGGAAATGGTACGGTAATGCTACGGAAATGGTACGGAAATGGTACGGTAATGCTACGGAAGTGCTACGGTAATGCTACGGAAATGCTACGGTTGACGCTCACAAATAATCGACCGTTTCTGAATAAATTATCTGGTTCTTATAAAAAGCGGATCCTAGACGAAGCGAATACGTAGAAACGACAGTGCAATGGTGTTTGATGGAGTAAATGTTGTATCGGGAAGTGGAAGAACGTTTTATCAAATTGTACTACTATAGAAAACCTCCGTATGCAAAAAACTGTACAACTTTTAGAAACCGGAAATATTAAGGTCATATAAGGATCTTTCAAATTTAGGAAAATTTATTATTCTCGGCAACAAAAGACGATAGCATTTAATTTTAAAATAAAATCACTCTCTACACTAGCGCTGCGGTCGCGTATGTGTTGTCTCTGTGTGTCCGAACTTTATTGTTGTGTTTTTATGTATTTATCTATATTTTCACTGCATTTGTACTGATAAACCGTAAGGTTTAAGAAATCAACTAATTGAATGCAAAAAATTGTATCAAAGTGTTAATTTAGGTACAGGTAAACAGATCAAGATTTCTGAACACAGATTGACCAGGCTATGAATAGACCCCCTACAGGGCTAATTGTAAAAAGGAGAAACTGGCCAGGTGTGGTGATGACTTATACACCTGAGCCCGATGACTCCTAATCAAGTGTATATCCATGGCCATCAGGTGAAGTTGATGGTGGTGGGGAGGGGGGATTAGTACCCATGGCAACAAGTTAGGGGGACAATTAAGTCAAGTACATGTACATGTCTGGCAAGTCTATATATAACAATCACTGGTACATATTACTGGTGTGTATACATTGACGTTTTTTTAAAGTCTGATGTCGGATCAGATGAAACTCTGGCAGGGGAGGGATAAAAACTAAAAACAAGACATCAATAATTATATACTTAAGAATATACAACGTACATGTGCAATCAGATACATGTATATCACACGTCTGCAATGGAGCGGACTCTGTGTTTACGTGATAATGGATAACACTCTGAAAATCTTTATTAATGGACTTGTGTTGTGATCTAACCTTCAGTTGAGTGACAATCAGTTAACCTTTTCACCCAAGGAGAAGTGAGGAGTGCACGATAATTAGTTCACAACTGTTTTTTTTGTTTTGGTTTTTTTAACTTATTGTCACAAAGGACATAACCCGGTAATACATTGTTTCAATATATAAAGACTTCAACAGTGCAGAGTGAAGAATCTACCTTTGAAATTAATTTTGATGTTGTTTGCGATCATTTTAATCATTTACATGCTTCTATTACAACACATCTGTTTGTGTCAGAGGCCTAATAATGGCTGACTCAGAGGTGTACATGTACTTCATGTAAATATTTTGTCGGACAAAATATTAATATTTTAAATTTTTATTGAATGTTAATTCACTAAAGTTTTGGCTTTTACATTGTTATTCGAAACTTGAAATTGTCTTTTACAGTACATGTCATCTATATGATTTATACATTGTATGTTCTGTCGACAGATCTTGAGACATGTACAAATAAATATACATGTCCAGACTACATGTACATTACATTGAAGCCAAACATCTAGGATAGGCCTGTTGCCAATGGCCAACTGGGCGCAATATGCAACCCTACAGCCTTGAGGACATGCATCCTATCACACCTTACCTGTAAGATGCTGATCAGTCTAGCTCTTTTGTGTCTGGCACATGGTATACCTGGCCAGGTTATCTGTCTCCAATTACCCCCCCCCCGGGGTCCAATTATGGCTCATTCTCACTGAGCCAACATATAGAAATTTACCTGTATTACCAGGCCAACATGTCAAATTACACCTGAGTGAGTTTAAACTATAGCAGTAGCCTGTTCTTACTTTCATGACAGAAAATATAAAAATGTCAAGTTGAATATGACTTATAAAATGATGACTCAAATGATTCACCCTCTCTTTTACATTTTTTTTTCAAAACTTTCCTTTTTGCCGATGATGGTAAATTTTGTAAAGCAGCACGTTATATTTAAGACTCCTATCCGATATTGACAGAGTCTACGACTGGTGTTAAACTTTAAAATGTACTTTTTATATAAAAAAAATATTGTTATATAACGTTTAGCAACAAAAGATATACAACTGAGTATCCCGACAGCTTGGGTGAGGAATCTCTAAAGAAAGAAACACATGCTAAAGACTTGGGTGTATGGGTCACTCCGAATCTTAACTTTTTATTTCATGTTAGATAAGTGGTTGGTAAGGTCATGCCAATCTACATATTTGGATTTTCAAAATGTTATTCGCTCTCTGTACATTAGTGCAGTCAGTTAGATTACTGCTCTGAAATATGGTCACCATAGCAAGCAACACTCGTACACCAGATTGAAGTTGTACAGGTTTTTTTTATTTTATTATTTTTTTATTTCTATGTTTTAAATCAAAATTAAACGATAATAGTCTATATTACATGTAAATTTGTACACAATTCAACTTACCTAGTCTGGTATGAAGGCATTAATACATATACTTTTATTCAAATCTGTACATAGCCTGCTTGATCGAACTTTTACAGGATAATTTAACTTTTTAGTTCCACATCTTTTTTTGACTAGGTCGAGTAGCTCAACCTTGCTTTATCCCTGTAAATGCTGGATTATTGTAAGAAAATGTAATGTTCTTAAAAGAGTCCTAATTATTTTTGACTTCCTTCGTCATGTTCCCGACAGTTTTTTAACGTTTCACTTTAGAGATTTATGTCGGACGAAGATTTGTTTTCAGAATTAGGTCTCTTTTTTACTGTTCATAACAAGACTTACTTGATTGTCTGGATGATTTCTATTTAGGGCATCAGTTCTATTTCACATGTGTGTGCACTTGATATACCGTATTTGCTCTTACTATGTAATTAATTTACTCTTGTTGTACTTTATCAGAGACATATATATATATATATATGTAATATATACGTCTCTGATTTTATCAATTTGTTATCAATTCTGTGATTAGACCTTTGGGTTTTAAAATTGAAATAAATAATGAATTACTCCATAGATCACGATGGCATTCTCATTAAAGGTGGACGTTTTATGAATCAGTCTATAGCCTTACCTGTAGACCATAGTTATCTCTTATTGTTCTACCTTTCACACCTATATATTTACATTTTCACTTCGCTCCGCCTCAATGAACATATTAAACTCAGATCACTTCATTTCCCGTTGAAGATTTTGGGTCGCGTGCTTCTGTTCTGAGAGACGAATCACTTTCTTGCCGGCGTGTGAATACATTCACCGAGTTTACAATGGCGATCGAGTTCTGTACCGCCTCAGACTTGAATGCACTTGTGAATTGTGTAACATTGTTATAAACGTATATGACCACAAGTGGAATAGCCGCTTTATGTGCTAATAAAAATACCAGTATAATGCAGACAGTTTACAAAACAGGATCTGACAGAACACTGACACTCTCGATAGCACCGAGCTCATGACCTACGTAGCGCAGTAGGTCTAACGTTATCTGTATCTCGAATGCCATGCTTAATACCATTTCAGTGGTCACAGAAAATAAACCTCAATTTAAACACTATTTAACAACACAAAACAGACTGGTAGCAGAAGTATGCTATATCGAGAACAGGGACACATTATTGTCGTAATTTGACTCAATCTAAACATATGGAGGACACAAGTTTCCGGTCGTCGAATACCGCCAATTTTCAAATCAATGTTTCTTTACTTACTATTATCAGAATTTACATCCCAAAACGCCAGTGCGACAATGAAATCCAATATTTCAAGAACACCATGTACATCACCAGCTAACCTGCAACTAAAATCCACATTGTTACACTTTTTCTCGAGCTCTGAATATCCCGGCTATTAGAGTGCATCCCATCATTTTTTTAACAGAGTCCCTGTGTCTCGAGTGACCAAATCACACACATACTATACTGTCAACACTGCACTTTAAATTCGTATTTATATGGGTATTGCTAAGTTTTTATTATACAATATCATAAATATTTGTTATAAATGAATATTTTACCTTGAAAATATCGTATCTATGTGTATCAACATCGTAATAATCAAAACGTGTATGGCACTATATTTTGTGTTGCCTTGGCGACGAGAATAGTTGACTGTCTGCTGTTCCACTACTGTGCACACATGTACGATAAGTATAACAATGTTATAAAGTGACGCACTTACGTCACACTGTTGCGACCGAATTTTACAATCTGGTGGCGAAGTTTTAAATTTGGTTAACGTAAATATAAGGATTGATTGTCAATTTTGTTGCTTGCATGGACTGATGAAGGGAAGTGAACCTCGTGCAAATGAAGTGAACTGCGAAGCAGTTCATGTACCATTTGCACGAGGTTCACTTAAATCTCTTGGTCCACAAAATACCTTACCTTTAGTTTACCTGTATACAACATGCTGTGTTGTTTGTATCATTGCTGACAATTAAGTCTAACTACCCTAGTTTACCTGTGTGATACTGTCTGGTCCATTTGTACCCTATACATGTAGCCTGACCAGTGCATATTATATGTAACTGTTTTAAAGGTTAGACTATAGCACAGTAACGGTAATAGTATGTATTTAACACGATCTTCATCTTGGTTTCCATCGTAATGCGTCGACTACTACTAGGATCCGCCATTTTGTATTACACTAAGATCGATGGACCATGTGACTTGACTTGTTTTTTGTGAGAGTGTTATTTTCTCTATACAAAGATACAGACAGATTTATAGCCGTATCTATGTAATTCCCACCTCCTTATAAAATTATTTGCTGTCGCTACATTTCTTTTTTGACGTTCGGTAAGTATATTTAACTAAATTTCGTTTCGATACAAAATATATTCCGCAAAATTTTCTACCGAACGGTTATGAGACGGTCTGTGTGTGAAAATAGGTAAACGCAAATGCTACGGTAATGCTACGGTGAGCGGACGCAAACGGTACGGAAATGGTACGGAAATGATACGGTAATGCTACGGAAGTGCTACGGAAATGGTACGGTTATGCTACGGTAATGCTACGGAAATGGTACGGTAATGCTACGGAAACGCTACGCTTAAATCGGAACTGCGAACGTACACGGGTCTGTATGTATAGAACATGCATATGAATAAATATGATGAAGAAGAGTCAATCATCATTCATCAATACATCTCATCATCTACATACAAACAACAACTCTACAAGTGACTACAAACGTGTAGTTCACAGTACGCTGGTGTACTAACCCGTGCCTTCCCAGGGGGAAAGTAGGGAGAATCGGTCTCTAGCAGCAACCTGTTCCACGGGATGACCTTGAGTCCTTCCAGTTGCGGGTTGTCGAAAACGCGGACAGCAGCAGTTACACCGAAATACGTGTTTGGAAACTTCTGCAGCCACGCCCTGACAATATCGCTCTTTCCCATGAAACAGTGAACATGGATCCTCTGCTCACTGGAGCATACATCCTCCACCATACCCAGAGCGGATCAGTACACATCCGTGCCATGGATATCTCCCTTGACTCCTCTTAAGTGTAGCACTAGGGGTTGATCAGGCCGAGCCATCCTCCGGAGTTTAGCGAAGACCTCCTCCTGACACGACCATCTCGAGATGGGTATGGTCCGGTCTAGGCCACACTCTCCTAGAGCCACTACCTTGGATGATCCAGCAGACGTTGGAGACAAATGTTCCGCTCAACGGTGAGTGTCTCATAGTGTTTGGGATGGACACCCACTGCTACCCTCCATGGTCCATGCGACTCAAAGTCCACAGGGGGTATGTGTTGGGTTCGCTGAACACAACAATGCCTCCGACAACATTCACTGGAATGTTTGGGGTCTCCGCCACTGCATCCGAATAGCTATAGGCCAGCAAATCCTCGACGGTATGTCCACTGCTCTTGCTTCAGATCTGGCGGCTGGTCCTGTCAAGGTGGAAATGACTGTCAATGACGTCAGGGCTGCTGGGCTCGCTAAGGGTAGGCAACGCAGTCTCCTCGTCATCGGAAATGACTTCATCCACCACGTAGTACTCTTCCAGACCTGGAGGTAAATCAGCTTCGGCCGACAACTCTGGAGATGCCGGCTGCAGTGCTGTTGCGTCTGCTTCCTCAAATGGTGGTTCCACTGTAAGTCGGACAACTCTAAAGTTGCGCCGGCGTACAGACGTCCAAGATAGCGATCAGACATCTCCAGAACAGTAAAACAGCAGGAGAGTTCACAGGGTGTAGAGAGAACTCCGTAGGCTTTTGGACTCCCAACAAACTACAAGCTTGCCGGAAGACCTCGAGGTGACAAGGGTCCAGGACGCTCCCTTCCGGAATCATCCTCGACTCGTTGACTTGGTCCACAGCTGCCTGGAGAGTGGTTTTCCTGCCATATGCTAGGCGAACCAATGATTCCAAAGCCTCTATCTGGTTGGGGACGTTAGAACTGACGTCGGAAAACACCATCGGTAAGTGTTTGGTTACGGCATGGCGTTTCGCTCGCCTGTCCTTAGACGTACATCCAGACAGAGGGCAGTAGAGTGGCACGGTCTTGGGCTGTTGGGCTGGGGGCTGATGTCTGGTGACCTTGCACAGCGGCGAATCCGTTGACCCGGTGACAGACAGAGTCCTTTTTCCCGACAGTCGTTTGACGTTCCTCTGAGGGGGTCCAGAAACACCCACACCACTTCCATGGTGCGGACGACAAGGCTGGGCTCCCGTCCTAGGTATAACTGGTGCAGGCATCAGGCACAAAGTCCCAGAATGAGGTGGAGGACCTGACGATGAAACTTCAAAATCCACCACTTCACCCATCGACATCGGCATTGATGGCAATGATGACACAGGTTCTGACAAGTCCATGCTCTCCTGATTAGATGATGTAGGGGCATCAGACGTAAGGTCCAACTTGTCCGAATCCATGTCCGCACCCGACTCATCCAGCTTACCTGATTTGGCGTCTCCCCGGAGGACAGACAGAGACGAGTCTGTCTGCAGGCATACGTCCTTGCACATCTCGGGCGCTGGTGCTGGGGCTGTGGCCACAGGTTTCCTCTTGGGTCGAGACAGCTTACTCCCGTCCAGAGATGGCAAGTTTCCGTCGATCCATTCGTCCCGGAGATCACACCGACAGTTGGTTCTGGTCTCCCTAATCCACCACCTGTTCGACCTACGGGCGGCCAGCTTGTACTGCAGAAGGACTGCTTCCTGAAGCTCTGGGACGGCTAAAGACACTATGGACATGTAAAATGCCATAGGCTCCAGCAACGTCCCTTCCTGGCTCACTCTCCGGACACACTGAATGACAGATTCCTCCGGTCGTCAGAGAGCTGCTAGGGTTGCTTTGCTGGATCCTCCCTGCTTCTGTTGGGCCTTCCATTGTCGCTTAGGTATCCTAGGGCTGTCAGACATGCTTCTGTAAAAAGATAAGATCTAGTTACAACCTGGTAGACATTCTGGACAGAGATATACATCAATTAGTTCGGCGTGCTCCTTGGTTACATTTACGCAAGAACCATGATACCATTCCCTACATTCCTCACATTGTATCATCAGTCCCCCGTTATCAGGGCCACGACATAGACAGAACGCACTGTCATCAGCTGTTGCTACAGCCGGTTGCCCCTGTTTACCCTTAGCGCGGAGTTCGCGTTGTCTGAGTAACCAGGCGGGCAAATCTCTGTCTCGACAAGGCTTGAGACGATCATGGTTTATCGTCACAAGTTTCTTTCGGAGCATAATGTCGTACACATACTCCGTGAGTTTACGGACTACCAGAGCTGGTCCTTTCCAGGTTGAGGAGCGTTTGCTACACTTACCCTTGACTGTGGCTGTATCTAGGACTTATACAGCATCACCCACGGAGTATGACCTTGTGAATGTTTTAAGGTCATAGTCCCGCTTGTTGATAGCCTGACTGGTAACCAACTTACTACGAGCGGTTTCGTGAGCGGACTGTATTTCCGTAACCAGATGGGATACATATTCCTCATAACTCTCATGATCCTCGGGATGAGGGCCTGGAAACATGAGATCGACTGGTGTATTTACCTCTCTCCCCAGCATTAACAGATTTGGTGTGAACCCAGTGCTACGGTTGACGGCAGATCTTATAGCCCCGGCGAGTTGTGGTAAGAACTCGTCCCATTGACCAGTAGACTGACTCGTGAAACATCGCACTGCGTCCATGACCGTTCGGTTAAACCTTTCCACTTGTCCGTTGGAAGAGGGTCTAAAAGGTGTTGTCCGAGCTTTGTTGATATGGAGCCTATCACAGAGCTGTTTGAATAGGTGACTTTCAAAATTGGTCCCTCGATCAGTGAATATTTGGAAAGGAAAGCCAAATCTTGAGAAAAAGTGATTAACTGCTGCCTTAGCCGTTTCCTCTGCGGTCTGGGTAGGCAGTGGTATACACTCTACCCATTTCGTGAATTGGTCCACTATCATCAAGATGGACGTATTGTTGTTTCTTGAAACAGGAAACGGACCCATAAAGTCCAAGTGAACCCTCTCCATAGGGGCACTAGCATGATAAGATGTGAGCTTACCTCTAGCTTTCCTATTTGGTTTTTTGTTCCTGTTACAAGTTGAGCATGTAGCAACGTCGTTTTTGATGTCCATCAACATGATGAACCAATAAAACTTTTCCTTACAGCGTCCAATAGTTCTCTCCTGACCTTGATGTCCAGTGGAAGGTAAGTCATGGGATAGGACCAGTATGTCCTTTCTCAAGTTCTTGGGCACCACTAACAGTTTTTTGCCCAGACAGTTGCTGTCCCGCTTCCACAAAACACCTTCTTTATCCAAGGAGAATAATTCTTTGTTTAGCCAGTAGTGTTTTGATTCCCGGCTGCTCAACATAAGGATATTCTCAGCAGGAGCTTCTCGTGACTCAAGCCAGGGAAATACAAGGCTTAAATTCGGATCCTCCCGTTGAGCTTTCCTAACTTCCTGCCATGAGTAGCCGTTAACCCAGTCTGGCTTGTCCCCAGTCCCTGACGACGGCTCTGACTGTTGGTGTTAGATGAGCTAGAGATACAGCTTCGTCTACTGAGTTGATAAAGCTGCTCCATTCCTCGTGTCGCTTAGCAAAGTAAGTGCACCCACCACACGGTAAATCTTCCAGCAACACACTGTGTCGGAATTCCTGGCAATCAGCTTCCTCCTGCAGCCGTGACAAAGCGTCAGCATTCACATGTTTACCCCCAGGACGATGATGAATCTCCAATACTGACTTAACTCCTCCAGCCAACGAACGAGTTGACCGTTAGGGTTTTTGAAATTCATCAACCACTGGAGACTGCTGTGATCAGTTCTCACTTCAAAATGACGACCCGGCAGGTGATGACGAAAATGCCTCGTGAATCTCACAACTGCAAGGAGTTCTTTCCTCGTCGTACAGTATTTACGTTGTTCAATGCAAAACTACAGTAGGAGATAATCTCTCCTCTCCATTCTGTACCTGTAATAACTCGGCGCCAATCGCGTAATCTGACGCGTCCGTGTCCAGAATAAACTTGTCTTCCATTGTAGGGATCGTCAACACAGGAGCGCTATACAAAGCTTTCTTGAGTTCCTCAAAGACATCCTGTTGCTCCGCTTCCCAATGGAACTTTTTTCCCTGTCAGTGCGTACAACGGTACAGAAAATTCAGCAAAGTTCTTTATGAAACTTCTGTGATAAATAGCAAACCCACAGAATTGTTCCACATCTTTGGTACACTTAGGGGTTGGCCACTTCCTCATAGTCTCAACTGACCCTTCACTTACTTTCATTCCCTCGCGTCCGACTACTCTGCCAAGGTACTCCACTTCTGTTTTGAAGAGATCACATTTGTTCGCTTTTAATTTGATCCCGTACTGACGGAACCTTTCGAACATTTGGGCTAAGTTGTCCATATGCTCCTCAAAATTCCTACCACGTACTAGGACATCATCCAGAAAAGCGAGTACAATGTTCCAGTGTAGACCTCTCAGTACCAGGTTCATCACTCTACAGAACGTACTCGGGGCGTTGGTTAGACCAAAGGGCATTCTCTTGAACTGGTAAAGACCATACTTAGTAGTAAAGGCTGTTTTACACTTGTCCTCGTCCTTGACCTTAATCTGCCAATAGCCCCAGGTGGCGTCCAGCTTTGAGAACCACATGTTGCCGGATAATGTATCTATGCACTCCTCCACTAAGGGTAAAGGAAACACATCCTTCTTTGTGTCCTTATTGAGGGCGCGATAATCTATACACCATCTCACGCTTCCATCACGTTTTCGTACCAGCACTGGAGACGATGCCCATTCCGACATGGACGGTTCGATCACATCAGCCTTAAGCATTTTCTCCAAGTTTTTCTCCTCCTCCCCCACAATACAGCTAGGGGTCCTTCGGAATCACTGCTTAATAGGGCGCGCATCACCCGTGTCGATGGCATGCTCTATTGCTCTGAAATTACCTATGTCAAACTCATGTGACGAGAACACATCGGCATAACTTATCAATAACTGTTTTAATTCAGCACGTTGGTACTCGTCAAGTCCCAAGCATGACCGCTGGTATAGATCCTGTAGGTGTTCTGGGATCTCCGAGTTGTCGTTCATTGAGGTTTGTAGGGTACGAAAGGTGGCTTCTGGTTTATTTCCGTCCTCGGGGAGTATCTCATCTACTTCATACGCCGTACCAACTCGTTGATTCTTAAAAAGCGTAACTTTTCTGTCAGACAAGTTGATAAAAGCCATTGTTGGAACCTGCTTACCCTCGATACAAACACGACATGCAAACATGGTTCTAACCTCCGGCTGTATAAGGTATGGCTTGTCCTCAAGGGGTTGGTCTGGGACACACTGTAACTGGAGTACTGATCTCGCAGGTACAGAAACCCGTCGGGCAGTTCTGATCCTAACAGTGGAGACAGCATGCACAGAGGCCTCAGTCTTTGGCTCAAAAGGTACCACTTTATCCTGAATATGAAAGGAGTTCTCCTTCATATTCAATGTAGCCTTATGTTTAGTCATGAAGTCTAGTCCAATCAGCATATCATCCTCAATAAGTGCGACATACAGATTTTCCTTAAACTCCAAGCTATCAATGTCTATACTTGTTGTATCAAGTAAATACCCTATCATCTCCATTTCTCTACCAGCACCGCGCAAGGTAAACTCTGCTTTTATCCCGGGTTTTGTTTCTAACGCCCGATACACCCTATCAGAGATCAAAGTAACCTCTGACGCAGTGACAATAATCGCGTTGATCTGCTTACCTTGGACTGATACTGGTATTTCAATCATCGATGACGACTCCAGCTGTCGGATGACTAAGGGACGCTCCGTTTCTTTTAGGCCATCTTTACTCCTAGGAGCAGACATTGGCCTTCTAGCCTGATCCCTGCCCGTTTAAATCTTCTGAGAAAGACACTTGCTTCGCTGGCTTATTAGCGTCTTTCTTCTTTGGACAGTCCCTGACCATATGTCCAAACCCGTCACAATAGAAACACCGTCCATTGTTGGGCGACGGTGACCTTGACCTTTGACCTGACTGGCTGGCTGATCTGGGTTCTGATTTTATGGATTCCAGATTGCGCAGCAATGCCTTGAGGTCCGCCTGCATGCGCTCCATTCTCTCGTCGAGGCTATCAATTCGGGTGCCTACTGAGGGATTTGTAGACTTGCTTGTTTGTCTAGCCCGACGACCTTGGAACACACATTAAGCTGGTTCCTCTTCATCGCTGTCACTGGTTTCTGCGTCATGGGACAGCAAAACTTCGCGTATGTCGCGCTTTGCGGAATTCTTGTCATGTATGGTCTGGTGATTAAACTGATAACTTTTTATCTTGTCTAGCACCAGCTCCACTGATTCCAAATTCAAGTTCGCGACATACTCGCCTGCTTCTTTGTCCACACACCCGTTACAAATTCTCTTGACTGCTTGCTTCTGCATGTAGTCTTCAGGCAAGTTAGGGTACGCATGTAAAGCTAACTGCAGTACCCTGTCAGCCCAATCCGCAATGGTTTCTCCGGCCTTTTGGTGAGACGTGGCCAACTTGTCCTGGGCGGTATCCGGTAACAACATACCACCGAACCTCTTCTCCAGTCTCTGAAAAAGGTCGTTGAATCCAATGCCAACATTCCTCTGCACAGTCGTCGCATACAAATCACTGGCTTTCCCTTCGAGAGTCCAACATAAACAGTCTTTCATCTCGTTGAGAGTCCAGTTTTTTACTTCTGCGTACCTCAGGAACTTGTGCTTAAAACCCATCCAGTTCTCCTTACCGTCAAATTTTAAGCCTTTTGGTAGGGTATTATTAGTCCGACGATAGTTTCCGCCACGTCCGGCTTGTACCCTCTGCAGGTTGACCCTGAGGCTGGCCTTGAAGCTGACCTTGGGGTCGACCTTGACGTTGACCCTGATAACCTTGGAGCTGACCCTGGGGTTGACCTTGGTTATCCTGAAGCTGACCTTGAGGTTGTCCTTGATAACCTTGGGGCTGACCTTGGGGTTGACCTTGGTAATCTTGTAGCCTACCTTGAGGTTGACCTTGATAAGCTTGGGGTTGACCTTGTGGTTGACCTGGATAAGCTTGGGGTTGACCTTGGGGTTGACCTGGATAAGCTTGGGGTTGACCTTGGGGTCGACCTGGATAAGCTTGGGGTTGACCTTGATAAACTTGAGGTTGACCTTGAAAATCTTGAAACTGCCCCTGAGGTCCCTGGGGTGTCATTGATGGATAACCAGGTGGTGGTGACACTTGGTACCCGACATATGGATTATATCCATACTGTCCATACATGTTTCCATAGGGATACATGGATGGATATCCAGGCACGTAACCGTAACCTGGAGGCGGTGGTGGCATATACTGATGGGGTACCTGACCTGACATTGGTGCCTGGCCAGGCATTCCACCATACATGCCATTATTCATATAAGGGGCTGGGGGATATGCGCCAGTTGGGACTTGGCTATATGGGTACGGTTGTACCTGTGGTACATAACCCTGTACAGCACCTTGGTATGCTGTCACTGATGTGGGTATGGGAGTAGTGTCACCAGTGTTGGGTCCAGTAGGAAAACATGGTATTACCCATTAATGTTGGTGTGACAGGGGGCCTCCCTAATGGAGGAGGGGTTACCCTGTTATTCCCACCAGCCATAGGCAGTCCAGCAGCCTTAAATGGGCTAAACTGACCACGAGAACTGGCTCTAGGACTTTTGGGTCTAGTACCTAGGGACATACCTGTAGTAGTAGGCTCCTGGGTTACAGGTACTTCCATAATCTGATTGTTAGCATCAATCAGTTCAACAACATTCGCATACATTGTGATCATGCCGGAATCTGATTGCTACATTACAGGCTTAGTATCTGTCTCTGGTTGAAATTTGTGCTCTTCATCCCCTTCTCCCATAAAGTAATCTGGGTTGGGCTCAAAGTCCAAAAAGTCCATTAACTCCTGGGCTTTAACATTTTTGATATCACCTAGGTTCTCCCTAGTGATATTACCCACTACATTTCTAGCATCTATTATCTTTTTTGCCACTTTCTCTCCCACCCCAGAGAGAGTTCGAAGCTCTTTTTCCGTGGCAAAGTTAATTTTAACTAGCCCTTTAGCTTCTTTACCTTCCCCTACTCCTGCCATATTTATAATATGATTGAATACGTGTTATTCTTAAGTAAACGTAACCTAGGAACACACGTTAGTTCAAACACACACAAAATGTAATACAGGATACACAGTTATTTTAAATTGCAATATAAATACATATAAAAATATCTCAAGAAAAGTTATGAACTAGAACTCAATAAATATTCGACAAAATATTGACTGCCAAGTATTGACAACAGCAAGAATGTCGAAAAAACTTACCGGAAGTTGAACAAGGTTATTCTCGAGACATTAAAAAACGCATGCAAACAACAATTATCTGCACGCAAAATACAAGAAATATGTCACTAAATGTAATGACTGGAGTTTTGACAATATATCACTGTGACAATATCACCGTTTTTTTCAATAGAAATAACAGTGACAACAAAATATAAACCAACAGGTCACAGTGCAAAAATTACATGAAAAATACTCAGCGACACAACATTTAAATATGGCGGTGACACGCACGTGCTTCTCACACCTCACACAAATAAAAGTGGTAGGTCCGAAAAGTTTGCCGACGACGCCAAATATAGTAAACTTACGTGTTGTCACGCACAATATATGGTCACTGAATATAAGTATATACTCACCAAATGGTCTAAGTAGACTGGTAAGCAGATATGGTTCACAATGAATATATCTCAGTAAAGACGAGCACGTCTGGTTCGGGTGGCTGGTATCACAAAACTCGTCGCCTTCCTGTCAGAACCACGGAGAAACCCGGAGTTGCCCGAATGACTACGGAATCCCGACAAGGTAGACAACTCTGGCGGACTAGTCCCAGTTTCACTACAATAGTTAGACCTTGCATTATGTAATATAAATAACGATCGTATATACAGTCCTTGGCTTGCAACATATAGCTTGGGGTCTGGACCTGAACATAAATGGAACATACAAACACATATGAAAATATAATACAAAGAGTTCATGGAACTACAACCCACCTTATCGTCTGATTCACATGTATACAAGATACACTTTCGCTTTTATCTACAAACACGTAGGTGACTTTGATTCAAGGGTGCGTTTGATGAGATATAATGGTTGTTATTTTTACTAGGGTTATCTCCCCTTACAAATATGTAAATGAATAAATAAATGGGATCTAATTTATACGGAAATGGAACTAGATCTTAATAATTAAGATAACTTCAAGCGATTTAAGATGCACAGCACAAATCAATTGCGTAAATGACCAACCTGTTAATATAATCTATACAGATATGTCTATATGAATTTGTACGTGAAAAAATACATTTTTAACATACAAATGTACTGAAAAGTACGTATACGTAGCTATCTCAAAATACTTAATTGTACGCTATACAATGCACATTGTTGTATGAAGCTTTTAAATGCGCTAAGACAATTAAGCCACATGTATCTAAATAGATTTTAAGACGTTCTATTTAACTGAATACATTATTGAACATGTAATTGATCATGAAGTAATACATAACTCAAGATAAGGACTTTTGAACAAGCCCGTAATCTGTATAAATTCAATCATTTTTTACATGTACAAAAATAAATATATGTAATATTGAAAATATTTAGTGATTTACGAAGATGATCAAGACAGTCAAACTTCGTGTATTTTATATAAATTTTAACACGTTCTATTTAACATAATACATTAATGATTATTGAACATGTAATTGATCATGAATTAAGTAATACATAACTCAAGATGAGGACTTTTGAACAAGCCCGTATTCTGTCCAAATTCAATCATACTTTTATATGCACATACTAAATATATGTAATATTGAAACATTTAGTGATTTAGTAAGTTGATCAACAAGAAGCTTTAAAGTACTCATAGCGACACCATGTTGTGAGGTCATGACCTTGTATATAAATCATTGTATATACAATTTATGCACGTATATATATATATATATATGGCATATACAAATGTAACACATGTATATGTATGATATGCGATTGATAGAGAAATACAATTTCGCATATTTAGTCTTAATACCAGTACAATTAACCGATGATTGGTCTACCGTTTTTTTATACAGCACACTTAAGAGCTTAATACAAAAAATTGAAATACAAAAAGAGGTACAGATAATATTTTAGGCGCAATCGAACCAAATTGGGGATATAGCCTGTTGCAATACTTAATACTTTTAAACAACGAATTATATATAACTAGTAATACTTTCTCCCTTTGTGATATATGATTTTCTTTGAATTCAACTATTTTTTGGCGAAGCAACTTATATTTTGTATTTGAAATTTTCGTATGTAGTAGGCAACTCAGAATATTACAAATGATGAACAGAAACACAAATCAGTAGTATACGCATCATTATATGCATACATAGAGGATATCTAACAGTGTATTCAGTAATACCAAATATATTTCACGAGTGGGGCTAATATTTTGATATTTTGCACGAGTGAAAAATATCAAAATATTAGCCACACGAGTGAAATATATTTGGTATTACTGAATACACTGTTAGATATTCTGTTTATTACATTTTTTATCAACGAAAACCCTACCCCGTATGCTAACTAGGACTACAGCGATAATTTTAAACAAAAACAGTAGTTTCTCCTGTCCAGGTGCTGACATATATGTCAGGCTTTCTGATTGGTCAATTATTTTGGTATTTTCTAATCTTGAATTTGATTGGTCAAATCAGCAAAAATGATATTTTTCATGATATTCTTCACTAGTGAAAAATATCCCTTTTACAGAATGAATAATTTTTGATATTTCACTAGTAAAAATGTAATAAAGTATAGTCATCAGCTTTTTGTCTCTTGTTTTATTTTACATTAGTGACACAAAAGTTACGGATGTGACTTATGCACAAGTCCATCCAAGTCTATGCCTGGGTATACTCTATGGACCTTCTTGTCTGCCGATAGTCTTACGTACATTTTACCATTATCAGACCATTTGTCACTGACACGATCCTCGAAAGAGAGACTGTCCATCATATACTGGTTTTCGCGCGAGAGACCATCTCTAATTACGACACCGCGTCCTTTTAGCTTGTAGCGCTTCTTTATGCATTCAATATTTTTCCGTCGACACATGAACTTCACGATGACAGGTCTAGCTTTGTCAGGTTTGTACTTTCCTAGCCTGTGAGACACATCGATATCGGAGTTCTCTAAGTCCATTTCCAGCTTGGTTTTTAGAAAACGATGAACTTTCACACATGTTTTTTTCTATATCTTCATTTTGCTCGTCCGCTAGGCCGAATACTCGAACACTCGATTTCCTGGTATATTGTTCTAGTTCATTGATGTCATAGTGGGCTTTTTCTGTTATAAATCCAACTTCTGCCACCGCTTCTTCATTTTTCTGTACTTTTTTCTCTAGGAATTCAATACGTTTTAACATTGCGTCATTGGATATTTCAAGTGTTAATACCCGGTTTTCGAGTTTTTCAACTTTCGAGTTCAGCTCTTCAATGATATCTTTTTTTACAGTTTCTAGATCCGTTTTTGTTGCCATGGTTTTAAATTGTTTATTCATACTCTCTGATGTCACCATATCTGAGAGTTTTTCAGTGATATCATTCATTTTATCCTCCAAGACTTTAAAATTTGCCATCATGTTGGTACTGAATTTTTTTAATTGCGCGTCCATTTTGAAAGTATCTAGCGTTGCTTGGTTGACTGAGGGTTTCGCACGTTTGAGAACTCTGTTAGCTTTGGAATTTTTATTTGTGGTAGCAGATTTATCAATGCCTGTAAAACTTGTATCAGAGCTGGAGGTTGAAGCTGTTTTATTCCTTTTAGCAAATAAGTAAAATTGTGATGCTGATAAAGAGACACAAAACATTAATTGAATTCCTTTCCTTTTTTCTGTATTTAATAATTTTCTGTAACATATTTGGATAGAATATTTCAAATTGTTGATACAATTGCACAACATCTTCATTTTAAGAATGTAGCTTTATATTAGGTAGAGGCTTAATCCGGATTTAATATAGATTTACACAGGACGCTTATCACTCCGAAACAGCTGGTATTATTTCGGTATTCCTGTTTCCTCCGCATGCTTCCATCCTGGTCAAGAGGCATGATTAGTTTTAGTCTTTATTGTTGTAAACTCGATAAAGTTTATATTCATACATCGAAATATGGCCGCTGACGTCAATATGGATAATAACATACTACTAAATATATTCTTGCAATCATATAATTACTGTTGTCTGTAACAAATGACTTAAGCAGGCGATAAAATGGTAATTAAATATTCCCGCGTTTCGTCAGTATAGCGGGAATAATTTGTCTTTAACGACATCGTATTACTCGTGCTAGGCGCACGCTCCGCGGGAACGGGTACACGTGTACATACCCGGGTACACGTGGTCGTGAGGTCATTTTCTAGCTGCCATCTCAGCAGGGCGGACACAGCTAAATTCGCTCCTATATACATGTACTCTAGAACATCATGGATCCAGGAATTAACAGACATATACAATCTACTGTCGATGAGGCACAATCAGCGTTGTTCTCTCGTTTGGACGTATTAATGTCAGAGAAGTTGGGTGAATTAGAGGCCAAAATCCATGCAAAACAGGTTGACATTTCCAATGTTCAGCGAGCGCAAATACGACAGGACATTATCGGTGTGGACAATCATAAATTCACTAAAAAGAGCTGCGAAGAGCAATTCAAGTTCAACCGGAATGTCGCTTCTAAGTTACAAGAAGCTGATGAAATATCTCTACACGACCCTCAGGCCACCATATCCCTTATTGCCGAAGGTATGGACTTGATTAATCATCGGCAAAAGCTTATCAAACTGGCCGACACGTCGGAGGCTGGATGGAAAGCCGTCGAGAAGTATATTTCTAATCCCCTCGCCTCGGACTCGGACGACGAGAAACGGATGGACCGGGCCCGGTCAAGAGCGGACCGTAAAATCAAGGCGGCTAAGCAAAAATCTACTAAATGGAGATCTCGATATTCGCCTTACCAACGTAGTACCTACTCAACCCCAGCTGAACACTCAGGACAATCGGACAAAGTGATCCCCGTCAGGACCCCTAGGCCTGGGGTGTGCTATGGTTGTGGAAGGGCCGGACATTGGAGGTCAGAGTGCCCAGCCATGTCAGCTGTTGGACCCAGCAACGGTCAAAAGATAATTAGTATTTTTGATACTAAGCATGTTGAGCTTAACGATATTTCTACCGTCTCGGCGGTTAGAGTAAAAAGGGCGATTTCGCCGTTTGGTAGATTGAATAAGTGTTTAGCTTATTGGAAAGGTACTGGCGCCAGCGATAGTGTTTTATCGGTAATAGCCGACGGTTATAAGTTGCCTTTTAAAGAAATCCCTCCAAATGTTCGTTTGAGAAACAATAAGTCTGCTCGTGACATTCTTCAGTTTGTTAACACGGAGGTTGAGAATTTACTGAGCATTGGCTGTATATCTGAGGTCAAAGTTCAGCCACGTGTTGTCAATCCTCTGACAGTAGCGTACAACCGGGCAGGTAAACCGCGTCTTGTCTTAGATTGTCGCCACATAAATGTGTTTCTCCACAAGTTCAAATTTAAATACGAGGATACGAGGGTTGCTCGAGATTTGTTTCATCAAGGCGATTTTTTGTTCACTTTTGATTTAAAGTTAGCCTATCATCACATTGAAATTTATCCCGAACATAGAAATGTCTTAGGTTTCGAGGTCGAAATGGGCGGAGTCGCGCGACTCTTTGTATTTTTTTTTTTTTTTTTTTTTATTAGTTCCAGACAAACATATACATCAATACTCTCTTCCTACATTTTTGGTGTATTTTAAATCTATTATAATCTACTATTACATTCTTAATTATTGGGCAGTATAGTGTATGTAGAATTGAAAACAATCAACCAATGAATATATTGCCTGGAGCTAATTGAAAAATGGGATTGGGGGATAGTTTGGATAAAAAGTAGAAGCTGATTTTGAAAAGGAAATACAAAGATAAGAGATAAAGGAAACATAAAAGGAAGAAGAGAAGAGGGAACGAGATTTCCGACGAAAGCAAAGGCAATTTCTGAAAGGGTGACAAAAAAATAACTGACTATTGCTAATAAAAACATTTAATGGAAAAGAAACGAGTCCAACAAAAACACAAGCAAATTGAAAAAATATAAAAATTAATTACGTTGGTAAATTGAAATCTATTTCATAATGAAAGACACTACCTTAATGTAATGGTTATATTTATTTTCTAAAAGCTGAATGGTAAGCACTGAAATCCTCAATAAAAGTAGCTTCCTTGTCACATTTTTTTGCTAAGTATCTCTCGATGTTATATGAAGTTTTAAGGTTACTAATTAGAGTGGGTAAGTACAGAGCTTTACCTAAACACTTTTGACAATAAATATAGTGCTTCATATTTAGTATTATAATATTTTCTGCTCTGTTATTTTGGTGTGGGTTTTGTGCTATTTTACCAAAAATGAAATCTTTTTTACATACATTAAATGTCTCATTACAAGTAGCTTGCAACCAAATTTGGAAAGCCATAATTAAATTTTGGACTTTATTACATTCCCAAAGTACATGCTGTATTGTTTCTTTTTCTATGAAGCAGAAATTACACAAATCAGACTGAACAAAATGAATCTTTTTCAAATAAGTGTTTGTAGCTAAGACATGATGATTAATTCTAAATTGCATTCATTGTAGTTTTGAATTTTTATTTGTGTCAAAAGACAATCTGTATATTTTTTTCCATTCCTCAATAGGTATATTTCCAAATATGGTGTCCCACTTTGCTTGGCCTGTAGGCAATACATTATTTTTATTCAATACATTATACATATCTCTTGTACCTTTTTTACTTTTAATAACAATATCAATATACAGTGGTATCAATGGTAATGTAAGTTTTTTTTCAAAATTCCATCCTAATCGTTTGACTGCCAATATAATACCATTATAATCAAGGAAGTTAGTATTTAAATTAAAAGCTTCATTAAATTCATTCTGTTGAAGAAAGCTGCCATCTTCTTTAAGTAAATCATTTATAAAAATCACACCTTTATCAAACCATTGCTTATAATATACAGTATTATTACCTATTATTATTAAATCATTATACCAAATTGGTAGAGATAATATTTGTTCTGGCATAAATATTTCAATTTTCCCTCTTAATATATTCCACGCATTAAAAACATCAATCCAAAAGTTGTTATGAAGTACATTTTTGATATTATATTCAATATATCTATTTCCTAACGTTAAAAACTTATTTCTATTAATTTTTGTAAAAAGAAGTGTCTGCCAATTTGAACTTTTAAGACAAATATTTCTAATCCATGTTGATTTTAAGGCCATTTCAAAATGTTGGATATTAACCATTTTCAAGCCACCTTCTTCATAACATTTCACAATAATATCTCCTTTGACCTTTGCTATTGGACTTCCCCAAAGGTATTCATTGAACATATTTTGAATCTCTTTCATAGTAGATTGGTTAGGTGATGGTAATCCTATAAATAAGTGTGTAAGTATTGGTAGTAGCAGTGTTTTTATTACGGTTACTCTACCTATCGGAGTTATATATCGTCTATTCCACTGTTTAATTAGTGCCTTTAATTTAGTAATTTTTTCTTTGAAGTTAGACTGAACTATTTTACTGAGGTCAACATTGAAGTTAATTCCTAAAAGATTAAAATGTGTTAAACCCCATGATAGAGCAAGATTATTGACTAATTTCTCTGAACTGTATTTTTTACTCCCTATCCATATAACTTGTGTTTTTGTGTAGTTTAATTTGAGTCCCGATATTTCCCAGAAGTAATTAAGTTCTTTTAAAGCATACCTAAGTGATGTTTCAGTACCATCTAGAATAAGAGAAGTGTCATCAGCGAATTGTGATATAAGATGTTCTGTTGTGTCAATTTTTATGCCTTTTATGTGTGTATTTGCTCTTAATTTAATTGCTAATATTTCTGCACAGAGAAGAAAAATATAGGGTGATAATGGATCTCCTTGTCTACAGCCTCTTTCTAGTTTAATGGGTTTAGATAAATTTCCACCTTGGTTTACAAAAGAAGAAATATTATTTGTAAAAGTTTGTATCCAATGTTTAATTGAGTCCCCAAAGTTAAAAAATTCTAAAACTTGATTTATAAATGTCCATGAAACAGAATCAAAAGCTTTTTCGAAGTCTATTAAAAGAAGCATGCCTGGTATATGTTGTTCTTCTGTATAATCCATTACATCATAAATTAATCTAGTATTATCAGCTATATATCTGCCCGGAATGAAACCTGTTTGATCACTATGTATAAGTTTATCTAGAACTGATTTAAGTCTTTTTGCGATGCATCCTGAAGCTATTTTATATATAACATTTAAAAGAGAAATGGGTCTCCAATTATTTAAAAACTGACGGGGTTTATCTCCCATTGGTATACAAATAATGATTCCCTGTTTTTGAGTTACAGATAATTCACCTGTTTCATATCCCCGATTTACTGATCGAATAATAAATGAATTGAGATTTTTCCAAAAAAATTTAAAAAATTCAACAGTGAAACCATCTGACCCAGGACTTTTATCATTTTTCATACTTTTTAATACATCTGTTAACGTTGCTTCCTTATAATTAATATTACCTTCTAAATTATTTTTTTCATCGACTGTTAATTTAGGGATATCAGTAAGTGAGAGATCATTAATCCATGAGTAATTAGAGGGTTTATCATTATTTCTATAGAGTCTATCATATTACTTTCTGGTTTCTTCTAAAATTTCCTCCTGCTTTGTAATAATTCCCATCTCTGTTTCTATCCTTGGTATTATTTTTTCTGTGAAATTTCTTTTTTCCAAACTACAAAAATATTTTGATGGTTTTTCCCCCTTCTTCTATCCATTTTACCTTTGATCTAAACATATTTCCCTTCAATTTTTTATCTCTAATCTCTTCTAACTCTTTTTTACATTGATAAATATCATCATTATTTGTAATTCCCTCCCTTTCTTCTAAGTTCTGAATTTTGGTAATCAACTCTGTTTCTATTTTCGAAGATTGTTTTTTTTTAAAAGAGGCATAAGAAATTGTTTTTCCCCTGATTTCCATCAATAAAGTTTCCAAAAATAACTGGTCATCAATAATAAATTGTATTTCATTTTCATTTATGTTATCCAAGTTATTTATATCATAGATTGGCACTGCATACTGTTTCTTTACATCTTTTATTACTTTCTTGACTGTTTGTACATACTCAATATCGTTTAATAAAGTATTGTTGAAATTCCATAGACTTTTACCCCTTTTGAATTCTTGAAATTTTATTTTTAATGTAATCATGGAGTGGTCGGACTTATAACTTGATTCAACAGTACAATTTAATATATTTGATAGGACATTCCTTGAGGTTAGAAAAATATCTAGTCTAGCTTGTTTTGTAGGATTTTTTCGTCTCCATGTAAATCTTTTTGTATCTGGGTGAAATTCTCTATACGAATCAACTAAATCACATTCATTTATAATATCAAGTAATTTATCTCTTGCATTTGGATTATTAATATGCTTGTAATTATAAGTGTCTATTAATGGATTTAAAACCAAATTAAAGTCTCCACAAAGAATATTCTTTTCATTGTTATAATTTAATAATATTTCATCTATTTCTGAATAAAAACTTGGATTATCAGTATTTGGACCATAACAAGTTATTAAAGTAAGTCTGTTCTCTTGTATCGTTAAGTCCAAAACAATAAAATTACCATTTGGATCACATGTAGTATGATGAATAGTGTAAGAAAAATTGTTATTAAATAATATTGCTACCCCTCTGGAGTTTGAGTTATTGTTACTAAATTTATATTCATATCCCCATTCAGTTCTAATCCTATTTTCTAGTTTTGATGTAAAGTGTGTATCCTGCAGACAATATATATTATATTTTTTCTCTCTAATATACATAAAAACATCCTTTCTTTTTTTAAAGTCTCCAAGGCCCTGGCAATTAACTGAAGCAATTGTTAAGTGTTCAGACATTTAAAGATTATTCTGTTATTCTTTATATATATTAAGATATCTACCTAAGTATTGTCAAATAATTCCAAGATTTTACCAGGGTAGCTTGTTAATTGTATTAATACCGATCGCGATACTTTGTCGGAAGAGAAATCTCGAGAGAAATGACGAAGGAATAGAGTACAGATCAAGGAGAAACGTAAAAAGAGATAGAAAGAAAAGCAGAGAGAGAAGGAAATGTTTTCCATACTGACTGAAAAAAAAAAGGAAAAAAAGTGAAAGGAAACTAAACAAAATATGAAATATGCCATTGTTCAGCATTCTATGGGATTTGGCTATTAAACAGTGAACACTGAAACAATTAAATTTATTATGCTTGAAAATCTTTGTAGTTAACGTTCTCCCGTTTGGTATCTCTACGGCGGGTTATATATTCACAAAGGTCTTACGACAGGTAGTCAAGCACGTGCGTGGTCAAGGTCACAAACTAGTTATGTTTTTGGACGACGGCATTGGTGGTCATGGTACGGTAGGCGGGGCTAACGTAGCCAGTCACTGCGTAAAGAGATGTTTGAGAGATTACGGTTTCCTTATCGCGGACGAAAAGTGCCAATGGGAGCCATCCCAGGATGTCACGTGGCTCGGGTACACGTAGGCAATGATAGAAGGCGTGCTTAGAGTTTCCACCGACAGGGTTGACAGATTGGTGTCATTGTTGAAACACACTATGTCGTTAGTCTGTAGCAGAGGTCAACTGTTGTTCTCGGCCAGGTATATCGCCAGCATTGTAGGGCTGGTCATATCAATGCACAGTGTAATAGGATAGATGGTTCGATTGCGTACGCGTGAACTTAGCGCAAGTTTGTTGACGAGAGCCAGCTGGAATGCTGGAGTGTTTTTGAGCGCAGAGGCGCTGAACGAAATAGAATTTTGGCTTTCTAATGTACAAACTTTAAACGACAAAGGGTCGACATTGAGGGAGAGTAACAAATGTTCAAAGGTAATTTGTACCGATGCCTCTGAGGTAGGTTACGGAGGTTTTGTTATCCCCTGTGTGGATCCTCTTATGGAGGGAGATGAAACACTTAGTGCCGAGGACACTGGTTATATGCATGAGGCATTGGCCTTGGCTGAAGGCGACGGTTTTATTCCAAATGTGGAAAGGTTGTACGAGCATGGTGACTGCGTGGTCATAGGAACATGGGACAGTGACGAGCGCGTGCGTAGTTCCACGTGGAGAGAGTTGGAGGCAGCGAAGCGCGTATTGTTTACTACTATAGATCGGGTCAGAGGTCACAATGTCAGGTTATTCATGGATAACAAGGGCGCATGTACAATCGCTCGGGTCGGTAGCGGTAAAACACACTTACAGAAGGTCGCTATTCTATTACACGGGCACGCTAGTACGGCAAATTTATATTTGCTTTTGAGTTGTATTTTTGGAAGTAGTGGAGTGAAGACTGGATTAAATCCGACAGAACGGTGATTATAGTAGAGACGAAACCTAGCAATAGACATAGTCGCATAAGCGGTCGATTTGATTTATCTATTCATTTGAACATATTTCATTTGCAAATACAAAAATGGGATCAGACATATGTTTAAAAATATATGACCCGTCTTTTCCCGTAAAACATAAATGATGAAAAATACATATGACGGCAAATTACTAAGAAAAGACAATAATGACGAAAAATGTCAAAATTTACCTTTACAATAGACAATAGATATATCGTATTATAATTACATTCTGTGTTGCATTTGCCTATATGTCGTAAGTAAACCAAATTGTATTCATGAGAATGTATACTACAATTTACAGTGATTCGGTCAGAGTATGAATACAACCCCATATGTTGCTGGTCAAAACAATGGCCGCCAGTTACTTTCGGCCTGGAGAGATTTCGAATACTAGCATTTATAATCCACAACACAAAAAATAAAGTTCACAAAACTTCACAAGTTATGAGAGTAACATTTTATAATTAAAACAAAATGTAGTCAACACAAAATAACTATAAGCGCCGTTCTTGATCTAGGAATTATCAAATTGTCAATGTCGTCACACTCACAGGGGCTCGTTTCCGAATTTTCAGAAATGTAAGACACGACAACATTAAAAGTTCAGTATTTATAAAACAAAAAAAAAAAAAAAAACTTGTGAAAAATCGGGAGCATCGACATGGTTTCCGGTTTTGTATGTATATTGGATTTTAGTTTTGTGGTTACAAATCGAGCCCCTGTGAAGTTGAAAATCGTCTGCTAAGATGCGACTGGTTAGACTTGAATCTGTTTCGAACGAAATATCTTTGGAACACGACTTTCATTTAGAATTTAAGAACTGATATTCTTCTGAAATTAACGTAAATCCAGTCGATAGAAACTAAAGTATTTCCGAGGAATCGAGTCTGTCCTGTGCAATACCCGTTCAAAGCCGCATCACTTCTAAATGTTAACCGTATAGCATTGCGGCGAAAAACGGCTTGGATTTTAAACAACCAGATATTATGCAATTGTGAATAACTTGACGATATCTACAAACGTATATGAAATATAAAATAAAGCCAAATTTGTGCAAAACCATTGTATGTGTTTGCTATTAATAACGACATGAGGGACTATATTAATCCTTCTGGAAGTTTCGGCTGTTCCGGTATTTGAACCTGATGACGTCAGTGATAGGGGGAGCGGCAAATTTAAACGCGTCTTAAGCTATAGTAAATAGAAAAAAAATTATGAATGTAAATATAAGCATTGAACTGTTACCAAATGGTAGTATACAGTCGATATGAATACAATTTGGGTGACAGATAAATATTTCATGTCGCCCGTTAAATTATATTTATCTGTCACCCAAATTGTATTCATATCGACTGTATACTACCATTTGGTCACAGTTCAATGCTTAAATGTAAGGACTGTTCCCATATGTCTGTATAAAGTTCATATGCAATAGAGTATTACATATACATTGTATTGCCGTGTATTTAAAGGCATACTGATAATTTGCTGACATCATGGATTTTACAATAAGTAAATAAGGTTCAATATATAACATAGGGAATGTAAGTGATGTTAACATCTAATGACAGATATAACCAACATATTAGTTAGAAGTATGATAACCATCGTATATAATGCTTAGTATGAATTGCTAATTGAATATATTAGCTAAAAGAGTTTTCATTATCAGAAAGTTCGTTAGAACTTGTGCCCAATCCTCTTATCATTTTCTTGAGAGTAAACTATGTTTAAACTATTTCAAAGTCAGCGGGGTCACAAAACAACTTAGACATATCCTAGGTATTCGAGGTAAGCGAATGTGTTTTTACTGTCGGAACTTTTCGAGTTAAGTAGGGTCTTCGAGTTACGAGAGTTGAGGATAACGAGGTTTCAATGTAGAGAACAGTTTTCATTATCAGGAAGTCCGTCACAACCAAACAGCAGCAGATCTACAGATAATTCAGTTTAATCTAAATAATTGGCGATTTTTTCTTTCAAGACATTTCTAGAAACATCACTCTAATAAGTAGCATTCTACATTTCCTTCTTTCGTTTTCAGAGTTTACTTGATATATTTGCAACAAAGTATAATAAAAGAAAATATCTCACCTCATAGCTCATTTTTCAACCTTTAAACTTCAATTACTGAAATTTCATTTAATCGCGAGAAAATTATCTAGGGTAGTACATATGAATTACTTAATCCCTCTCTTATTTTCTTGTCAGAAGACTTTCCATGTTAACTATGCACATACCGAAGCCTCGCTGCCCAAGTATCACCACGCGCATGTAGCTCGCAGGTAGGGGAAGCCGTCCTTAATGGCCACAGCTGTTGAACGTCAAGCAATACATGACCAAACTATTCCATCAGGCGCATGCGTAAACGAATACGTCAGTCTATGTACTAATTCTAAAGCATCACTTAATGGTTACTGTAAACGTTTATTTACTATTAATATTTGTTTTTTGTCCAAACATATTTTATTGTCACGATAAAGAACCTACTAATAGGGCGTAAGAATAGTACCTGATGTCCCCATTGTATGATAGTAACAGTCAAATACATTTGGGATCTTATCTGTTCTCATCTTTCTAAAAGACTCTCTTCTCCCTTATTTCTCCCTTGACACTGCCTCACTTTTGGCCTTTAGTTCAGCGTTCGTCTCTGTGTGGATTCTGTCCCAAAACAAATACACATCAGACCCAAAAACAGGTAGTTGCTGCTCTTGCTTAGCGGTAAGCATTTCTTGGAGTGGGACGACTGGTTCGCCGATTGCCAGTATAATGAGACAGGGTGAAGTGTCGTGTTAGGTGCCTTCGGTTCCAATGAGGTAGTACTGTAAAGTCGACATCAGTTCCTCACTATCACAAAGAGACAATCACGAAAATACTGCAGCCTCCAAAAAATCATACACATTCACCACACGACCTTACCTGTTGATAGGATGTTAAACCCTACTTAACCAAACTTAACTATTGTTATAAAACAACCAGATTGGGTGCTAGGTAGTAAAGAGTGAAAACCTTTATATGTGAATAATGAGTATCAAACAAATAATAAAGTATGTATGATTATGCTGATTTATGAATGAAATACTGCAGCTGGTTCGTCATTCTAGGGCTCTTCAGTGATGCTAGTGTTAAATGTGTAAACATTCTGAAAGGAAGTCGGGGAAACGAAAATAAATATAAACAACAAATAAAATATAATATGAACAAGATGTGTGTTAACCTCAAAATTAAATCCAATTAGAAATATTTTAAAACTGAGCAAAGTATTAAGTTTGCCATTATTATCATTAAATTACAATCAAGAAGATCGCCCCGAGGTATAAAGTTGTCGCTCATAATACAAATATGCAAATACGTGAAGTATAAAGTTTGCCCTCTTTATTCTCAAATAACAAACATGTAGAAATAGAAATATGCAAATACGTGAAAGTCGTGTAAGATACCACCAACGAATTTGTTTCTGATGTGAACATATCAGGCACTGTATGTAACATGTATATCCGTAGATAGGTTAACCGTTAGGATCATACCGAATTTCTCCATCAGAGATAAAGTTTTCACTAATCGCCATGAAAATAATTATTCCGCCCATTTCTCGAGGGTCTAAGATAATGAATCTTCCTGTACTTTCGTGCTTGTGTACTTCGGTAGAACATTATATCCGAATTGCTGTGGATAACATGTGAAGATCTCAATAAAGGTCTCAATATATGTATCGGTTTAATAGGGTCCGACTACTGATTCCTGAGTCATATGACGGGAAACCCAGCAAATAAGTAAACACTGAAAAACTGGCGTTTCATGCTGAAACGCCCGACGATTGTGGTGTTACAGCGACGTATCGTGAATAAACAACAATCCTTTACAACAGACTTGAATTTATTTTTCAGAAAATGATCATCGTAACGTTATCAACCCCGTGCTACTAAGTAGTTCGAGGTGTTTTACAAGGACAAAATATTTTGTATAATACTAGTCGAAATTTTCTAATTCTCCATACATACAGGAATGGATTGACCGTAGAGTTACAAAATGTTAGTATTGTTATTAGTATCCTGGTCGATCTGTTGACCGACATTAAACCAAATCCGTATAGAAAGGATACTATTAAGATAAAAGGGCCGGTAAGGAGGAGGAATGTTACGACGATCAGTCCTGTCGTTACGATCACGTGCTCCTCATACTTCTGAATCCTTTGTTTTCTTTGTCCCCTGTTTACCTGGATCTCAGATGTGGTAGCAGTCCCTACCACGTATAAAGGAACATGCGGACAGTTGTGTGTCTGCCTTAAACGTTTTTTGAATACTATCAGAACATAAATGTATAAACAGGGTATGGATACTAGGAGGGGCATGTAGAGCGCGTTGGTGCCATTTACAAATGTCTTATATCTAGGGAAAGATTCCAGCGAACAGTAAGTAATAGATTTCACTCTCATACAAATAACGACAAGTATGCCGACATACCCGTGTATAAAAAACCAGGTACCGAATATGACCATGTAGCGATATTTCTTGTTAAACTGTTTGTACTTTATGTTATTGACAACAGCCATATACCGATCGATACAAATAAGGAAAGTATGCGCGATAGATTGTCCAATACCAGCTCCTATGAAGTGGTACATCAAACTACAGTAATGTGTATTGGTCGACAAATCCTTGATGATGTAGTTGAATACAAACAACCAACCAGTAATTCCAACAACGATGTCGCTCAGGCATAGCCACAAAATAAACTCAATCCTGTAATTCTTTCGTATTCCTGGCTTGCAGAGTAGAATGACTAAGACTAGAAGATTGGAGGCGGTTACGAAGACGGACATCACAAAAACAACAGTCAATGGTAATGATTTCACTTCTATCGAATCCCTCCATTCCTCCGTGGAATTTGTCGACGTCATGTTCCAATGTACATTGCCACTTCCGTTCATTTTTCACTCTTCCTGTGTTAATAACAAGAGGGTTTGATTACAAAATATGACCAATAGAGCTAGGGCTTGCTACTTATTTTAAGTTTTTTAAGGATAGAAAACCATCGACAAAAATACTATAAAAGTAAAACCGAAATTATCAGCCGCTAAACAATTTCTACTAAAAAATGTTTTTTCTCGTTGGAAACATTTAAGCATTGATGTCAATATGGTTTAGTTTCATAGATTCAAAAATTGGTTTGCAAACTGTATGAATCCGCGTAAAACATTTTAAACAAAAAGCATATTGATATCAACAATGTAGTTAATTTCTGAAAATGTAATTCTAATTTAAAACAAATTTTTTTTATTATTTACAATTTTATCTAATAAAGGATTTATTTTAAAACAAATCAATATGCAACGTCCATGCTGACATGTGACAACTTTTTCCACAGGGTATTAAAACAACTCAACCAATCAGAAAGCTGCATTCTGCATACAAAAAAAAAATGGAAAACTAATTATCAAACCGTGAAAATTATATCCATCGTTAAACAGCTTCTCTACCACAATATAGAAGTTTTATTCAAATCATCAAATAAGCATAACAACTGTTAATGATAACATTCAGTTTGTGCCACACGTAGGGGAAAAACTGTTTGATTAGTTGACGCGCTAAACTATGACCAGGATTTCTCGTATCACGTGGTTCATGGCGTTTTGATTGGCTTACACTTGATGGCCACTTCACGGTGTCGCAGAAATGAAAACACAGAAAAAGTAGTTCGCAATTATTTTGATTATCAATATATATATAGACTTCAATTTATTGCCCTGAAAAAAAAAATTTGCCTCATTTTGATAATTATATAAATAATTCCAGTTATGTTTTAGAACCCCCGCATTACCGACTGCTCCGACAGTTAAACAACTGGAACACATTATTGTCGCGTGTAAATTAGTAAAACAAAATAGTGCATGGAATACATAAAAAATGCGTTTTTTTAATTGGTAGAATCATGTTATTGATTTGCTTATGTTTAATTTAGATTTTTTTTTCAAATGGTCTCCCAGAATAAATTATGCGGAGGGATACATTTTTATACCGTTTACATACAACCGCGTCGCGATTTTGGAATGGAAAGTGTAAGTTGAAGTATTTGGACTTTCATATACTGTATGGATACATAACGAGAGTTATTACGACAGCTCTATGTTATACTGGGAAGGAGTGTGTGTAAACATTGGTCACAGGGGCCGAAATCAGTGTTTCTATGATTCCGTCATATTTTGTGTGGTTTGGTTTGGTTTGGTTTATTTTGTTTAACGTCCTATTAACATCTAAGGTCATTCTTTTTCGCTAAGCCCTCGGCTTACGAGGGTATCACATAGCATATTCTCGCTGACCAGTGAGAGACGATCTCCATTCAAAGAGGTTTTTAAACCTCATGAATATTCATATGCAGCAGGTATATATAGCCGCACGTGCGCGGACCCGCAATCTTTTTTCCTGAGCGGTATGAGAGACACTCAGTAGAATCAGACACGATTTCACAGGTGAGACGTTGTTGAAAAAACACCATGGTCATTTGACCCTGATTCTTTGATAGTAGATGCTTTTTCTGTGTCCTGGAATGATATAATACCATACATATTTCCACCATTCAGTTTATTAGGCAGAATTATGAACAAAATTGTTAGTGAACAGGTTGATCACGCACTATTGGTTATACCATTTTGGCCTACACAGCCATGGTTTCCCCTTGTTTTAGCTAACCTGATATCTCTTCCTTGCAGGTTACCAAGGCACAAGGATTTGATAACGCTTCCCCACAACGGGGAGCACCATCCTATGATGAGGCATCTCGGTCTTACCGCCTGCGTAGTGTCAGGAAGGCACTGGAGAACCAGGGAATTTCAGCATACACTGCCTCGGTCATCACGGCATCCTGGAGGGTCGGCACAATCAAGCAGTATGAACATGCTTGGAGAAAGTGGGTTATTTGGTGTATTTCGCGGCAAGTTGATCCATTTCTCCCGGCTGAAATACAGGTAATAGAATACCTGGCTGGTATTTTTCAAGACGGAGCCTCTTATTCTGTTATTAATAGTCATAAATCTATGCTAACCCAGACATTACCGTTACTCGGCATTAAATGGTCCATGGGTTCAGTTCATATAACCAGACTGATGAAAGGATTGTTTAACTCCAGACCTCCAAAACCCAGATATTGATATACGTGGGACGTTTCTAGAGTGCTAAATTACTTACGAACATTATGGCCACTTCATGAACTATCTTTGAAATATCTGACTCTTAAACTAGTTGCACTGGCGGCTCTTACCACTGCTTCTAGGGTGCAGGCATTTCAATGTTTGGATATTGATTATATGAGAACGTTCGGAGAGAAAGTGATATTTGAAATTTCTCAATTAGAAAAGACATCTAAGAGAGGGAAACCTTCAAGGTATATAGAGCTTGTTTCGTATTCTGCAGACAGTAAATTGTGTGTCGTTAGGACATTGCGTGAATATATCAATAGAACAGTTAAACGTAAATCGAGGGAATTATTTGTGTCTTACAAGACCCTTAACGGTGTGTGTTCATCTACGATTGCCAGGTGGCTTAAGGAGGTGTTGGTGTTTTCCGGGATAGATACTTCCCAGTTCAAGGCACATTCCTATAGGAGTGCATCTACTTCTGCAGCCCTTGTGTCCGGGGTAAAGATGAGTGATATACTTCGTACAGCAGATTGGTCAGGAGCAGCTACTTTTAATAAATTCTATAATAGAGATGTGGAGATTGACAATAACTTTGCTAGCTCAGTGCTAGGTCGGTAATTACAATGTTAATAAAATAAAATAAACCCCAAACTGGAGGAGAATTTACTCTAGTTTTTTGCCGAAGTGAACTTCGATTAAGTTTCAGTTGATCATCAAGATATTGAATTAAACATTAAAATGTTGATTTGAATTGCAGATGTTTCTGTGATTTGTTGATAATGCTTTAAACATGCTATGTGATACCCTCGTAAGCCGAGGGCTTAGCGAAAAAGAATGGCCCCCTCCTCCAAGTATCCCTTGGGATATGAAGGAGGAGGGGCATTCTTTAAGCTAAATAGCCCGAGGCTAAGAGGGTATCTTCCCATCCCAGGTGATTCATCACGTGACTCACTCATTTATATAGAGGTGATACTGTTCCCTCCCATATTTAGTCATTAACAACAAACGATTCTTTAAATGATGGCGGGTCCTCGCACGTGCGGCTATATATACCTGCTGCATATGAATATTCATGAGGTTTAAAAACCTCTTTGAATGGAGATCGTCTCTCACTGGTCAGCGAGAATATGATATGTGATACCCTCTTAGCCTCGGGCTATTTAGCTTAAAGAATGCCCCTCCTCCTTCATATCCCAAGGGATACTTGGAGGAGGGGGCCATTTTGTGTTATTGGATAAAAACACAATATGTTGCGTGTCAAAACTGTGAATATTCAAACAGGGAATTACTTTACCGCATTAATAATTTTTTATTCAAACGCATTAAATGAGGTCACGATTTGGGTATCAGCTATGCTGTCATAGACTGCAAATCTACCTTATTAGGTTATCTTGACTGTGCCGTGCAAATGTAAAAACATATGTATCAGCTAATAAATCGATAAATGATACAGCACATAGATTGAATATACAAGAGTACTTGTATAGAGAGAAACTATATTTGTATTAGCGACGGTAATGTATACGTATTCGCTGCTAAACATGGAGAAGATTCATAACAAGTCATGTATTGATTGACCGAGGATGGTTTCGAAAATAGCAAGGGTACCCGTCACATTCGTTCATAATGAACTGTACCTGTTTGTATAATGAAAGTCTCTTATGAAAAAGGCAATGTTTGTTCAGTGCCCATTAGTTATTATATGATAATATAATTTGATTAACTCAATTTTACGTACATGAACTATTTAAAGTAATTCTTGATATGAAAGCTAGTTAATGTTTTGATGAATTTTATCGATGGATTATTTTGTTTTGTTAGAGGCAGTTTAAAAGATTATTATGTATTTACTCTATCTATTAGGAAATTCCTGTTTCATTAAAATGTTCACCAGTGTTCTTTTTCTTTTTTTTTTAATTATCGTTGTTAGCAGCATTGATTTTTCCGTTCATTAGTGACTAAAGAAGTCGTAAGTTTCATTGTCCACTGCCGGAGAAACGGGTCTATTTGTGGTATCTCGCAAAGAGAACATTGTCATTGATTGTTTAATAAGCTACTTTAATGACAACCAAACAAGTTGTGTAAATTATAAAAACATTATCAGAAACAATCGCCTTAGCTACATCATGTGAAATGTATAAGAAAAAAATGTACCAAATTTGCAGTGACGACCGTGGATCACTCGCGCTGTAAGATAAAGACTGGCTGTTATACTACTGAGCTCACACAGGTATAGTGTTATAGTCAAGACGCCCTCTGCTGTGTTTTAGATCATGCTTGCCTGAAGTGAAGAGTCCCTCAGCATTATTTCCATAATCCTTTGGAGCAGAGCCGTTACCTCGTGCTGATTTTTTTTTTGATTTTTTCATTTTGTTGACAGAAAATAAATAATTGGCATCGGTATAGATAAAATAAAATCAGGCGTAAAATAAGACCTACGGATGAATGAGATATTTATTTACCCAAGTGTTTTATTCCGTCCATATGAACCCTTGTTTTACGCTAGTCAAACAATTTCACACTTGACTCGACGCAATATTGTAATATGGATCGCGGCCGCCCTTATCATCCTATGGAGCACGAGGGAGCGAAAAGAAAAAAATCAACTGTTATTTCTATAGTCTACCGATAATAATTTGTAAATAATGTATTCTTGTATTAAATATAACAGGTTTAGAGAAATGATAAGCTTAGCTTTTCCTGATTTTAACTATGTAAAAAGAAAAATACAATAAATGATATTAGGTCTATTCGGTCCGTTGCGTTCCGATTCGGGTGGTTGCTTGCACTGTCACTGACCCGCCGTTTTTGGTCACACTGTTGAAGAAGGCATTTTCGCACATTTCTCGAGTAAAAGTAATGGTAAGTATTGAAACTTTATTCCGTAATGAATTGATTTTTTTTTCATTCTAAATTATGTTTTTCAGGTTGGTACCCGGAGAATTTGTGAAACCTATTAAATATCATACACTGGCATGATCGGAGTGAATTCTTTCAAGAGGGCCGTTAAATAGCCCTTAACAGAGTCAGTATTTACTTCAATTCTGCCACATTTTATCGTTTCTTTGTAATATTTGTCAGTAAGATTCTAAAACAATGCAATCCGTAGCAATAGTCATGACGCGAATAAGACCCCACATTATACAGCACATAATGTATACCCACATTATACAGCACATAATGTATACTTCAGATGTAATTCTTAATTCTTCGAACAAAGCCTCATAACACAAGTTTCAGCTAAATTAAGGCATTTTAAAAACAGGAAATTTCATGTAATCATGCGTTGCCTATCAACGGTATCAGAAACCAATAGATACTCAATATGTGTCTATGGTAAAAATAAAAACGACGGAACAACTATACTGTTTGAGTTGCAGTATAGCGCAGTGTTAACACACTCGCCTTTCACCTTTGCTTTCAATTCTTAAAAACAAATATAGTGTGACTGCAGCAGCTTCTTGACAACGTGTATTTTTTTCTATTATCAAAAATGTCAGCTGGAGAAGATTACAGAGTGGGTACAATGACGCAGGCTCATTTAATTGCGGGGGTGATGTCCTTTCTCTAGCCGTGTCCATGGTACCAGATGGCACGGACACCAAAGCTAAAACCGGATGATTAATGACAAGAACTTACATGTATATATTGCGAACTGCAAGTTATCTACTTCTTTTTTTTTTCTTTTTTTTCCCCTGTAACCTCAAACTTCATTTCCCTTCAGTTTAGACCGTTGTAGAGTATGTTACGTCATAATAAATTACCATAACCAATCATGTGATAATGTCAAGTTTGTAACCGACAGATCAGAAATAGAAAATACGGAAAAATCAATTATTGTGTAATTTCCATTTTTCTCTGAGGACTTCATCTGTTTTGAAACGCTCGTGTGATATTATAGATACAATGCATATTCTTTATACACAACAAATCATAGATACTCACCGAAGTTCCACTGGAGCTCCAAGAGGAACGATTCCGTAGTTGTCTCGCCGGAGTGACAAGTCCGCGTATACAATATCAGACTATATTAGCGATTTTTCTGTGTGGCTATATAATTAGTTGACCACGCCAGGTATCCGCATTGTAAGAGCAGCTGTGATTTGTCATTACTGATTATGATATGTACGCTTATGAAGCACTGGTGATAATTGAACATGTAAAAGTGTGAACAACGTCGTTCGTAGTAAATCCAGGCGAGGATAGGAACGTCAGTCTTGTCTCATAGCTTCGATTCTATGCAACACTGCCAAATTTTTGTATTTTGCTGTAAGGCAGCGTGATAACCAGTAATTTTTTTTTTTTTTTTTTTGTAGTAGTAGTTATAGTGTTCAACACTGCAGCTTATTCTTACATATTCAATTATTAATTCCCTATCATGAGTTTGTACTTAATTATGTGTAAGTTTTACAATGCTTACTTTTACCATTTAACACTTTTGTGTGTTAAGTTTTGTGTATTATTACACATAGCCATCACTCTCCTTGAGTATGTAGTTATTTATTTATGTTGGTGTATGTGAGAGTGTGTGAATGAGTGTGAAAGTGTGCGAGTGTGTTTATTAGACGTGAATAATTGTATTCTTTGTACATGTATCGTTGATGCGCCTATGAGCCGTAAGGCTCTCGGTAAAATAAAGAATCTGAAAATCTGAAAAATCTGATTCCGTCAGGTCGTTTTCCCATTAACTAACAAGAACGTAACCAAAATCAATTTGTTTTGATATGAGGTATAAAATGACATGACATGTGGGTGGTTTGGATGAATATTCAGGCCGTCGTTGTTGTTGATAGGCTAAACAATATTACACCAATCCAATCAGTGGCTTTGTCACAGCAAGGTTTATATCAGAATGCTTTGTACAGAGAATATAGTAGACAGAAACCACCAGAAAATGTATCGAGGATATCTTACAAGTCTGCAGTAATACCAAACATATTTCACGAGAGGGCTAATATTTTGATATTTTTCATGAGTTAGCAGCATGAGTGAAAAATATCAAAATATTAGCCACACGAGTGAAATATATTTGGTATTACTGAAGATACTAGATATTTCTGTTTATTACATTTTTATAGAAAAATATGACGGATAAGCTTTTAACTTTCCCCATTGTCGTTTGTAACCCGTGCGTTGATTGGTCAAATCTTAAAAAGTGATATTAATCACTATTAAAAAAAATATCAGAAAAAGTGATATTTTTCAGTTGAGAAAAATATCACTTTTATAGAATTTTTTTTTTCGATATTTAACTGAAAATGAAAATCAGAGTCGCAATGGGACTGCAGATCAGTTTTAGATTCTTCCTTATTCTTAAAGTAGAAGAAACAAAAGAAAACCCGATTCTGCAGGAAACCCTCTTTTAGTCCCTACCTGCGATCAACAAAGACTGAATTAGAGCAGTTCAATTTTTATACGACATTTATATGAAAATTCAAGTCTCAGGTTACATTCATCTGATTGAAGTGAATAATTATTCCCTGCATGCATGTGCTTAGGACAAACCCTACAATGCCCTGTTTATTGTAATTTCAATCCGATATTCATGATTTAATTGGCGGTCTGATGAGTGCCAAAAATAAAAAAAAAAAGTAGTGTCTTTACTGGATTGGTTTGGATTGGTTTATTTTGTTTAACGTCCTATTAACAGCTAAGGTCATTTAAGGACGGCCTCCCGTGCGTGCGACATGCATGCGTGTGGTGAGTGCGTATGTGCGTTTTGGGAGGCAGCGGTATGTTCGTGTTATGTCTCCTTGTGATAGGCCGGAACTTTTGCCGATTTATAGTGCTACCTCACTGAAGCATACTGCCGAAGACACCCAGCAGCACACCACTCCCGGTCACATTATACTGACAACGGGAAAACCAGTCGTCCAACTCCTAATATGCTGAGCGCTAAGCAGGAGCAGCAACTACCATTTTTAAGGACGCTGGTATGTCTCGGCTAGGGGACAAAACCCAAAGCCTTTCTCACAGCGGTAAACTGGAATATAAGATACATGTATACAAAATACCGTACAGCCGATTATATTGGATTTTTAAAATACCGTACAGCCGGTTATATTAGATTTACAAAATACCGTACAGCCGGGTATATTAGATTTACAAAATACCGTACAGCCGGGTATATTAGATTTATAAAATACCGTACAGCCGGTTATATTGGATATACGAAATACCGTACAGCCGATTATATTAATTAGATTTATAAAATACCGTACAGCCGGGTATATTAGATTCATAAAATACCGTACAGCCGGGTATATTAATTAGATTTATAAAATGCCGTACAGCCGGTTACATTACATTTATAAAATACCGTACAGCCGGGTATATTAGATTTATAAAATACCGTACAGCCGGGTATATTAGATTGATAAAATACCGTACAGCCGGTTATATTGGATATACGAAATACCGTACAGCCGGTTATATTGGATATACGAAATACCGTACAGTCGGTTATATAAGATATACAATATACCGTACAGTCGGTTATATTAGATTCATAAAATACCGTACAGTCGGTTATATTAGATTCATAAAATACCGTACAGCCGGTTACATTAGATTTATAAAATACCGTACAGCCGATTATATTAGATATACAAAATACCGTACAGCCGGTTATATTAGATTTACAAAATACCGTACAGCCGATTATATTAGATATACAATATACCGTACAGCCGGTTATATTAATTAGATTTATGAAATACCGTACAGCCGGTTACATTAGATTTATAAAATACCGTACAGCCGGGTATATTAGATTCATAAAATACCGTACAGCCGGTTATATTAATTAGATTTATAAAATACCGTACAGCCGGTTACATTAGATTTATAAAATACCGTACAGCCGATTATATTAGATATACAATATACCGTACAGCCGGTTATATTAATTAGATTTATAAAATACCGTACAGCCGGTTACATTAGATTTATAAAATACCGTACAGCCGGGTATATTAGATTCATAAAATACCGTACAGCCGGTTATATTAATTAGATTTATAAAATACCGTACAGCCGATTATATTAGATTTATAAAATACCGTACAGCCGATTATATTAGATTTATAAAATACCGTACAGCCGGGTATATTAGATTCATAAAATACCGTACAGCCGGTTACATTAGATTTATAAAATACCGTACAGCCGATTATATTAGATATACAAAATACCGTACAGCCGGTTATATTAGATTTACAAAATACCGTACAGCCGATTATATTAGATATACAATATACCGTACAGCCGGTTATATTAATTAGATTTATGAAATACCGTACAGCCGGTTACATTAGATTTATAAAATACCGTACAGCCGGGTATATTAGATTCATAAAATACCGTACAGCCGGTTATATTAATTAGATTTATAAAATACCGTACAGCCGGTTACATTAGATTCATAAAATACCGTACAGCCGATTATATTAGATATACAATATACCGTACAGCCGGTTATATTAATTAGATTTATAAAATACCGTACAGCCGGTTACATTAGATTTATAAAATACCGTACAGCCGGGTATATTAGATTCATAAAATACCGTACAGCCGGTTATATTAATTAGATTTATAAAATACCGTACAGCCGATTATATTAGATTTATAAAATACCGTACAGCCGATTATATTAGATTTATAAAATACCGTACAGCCGGGTATATTAGATTCATAAAATACCGTACAGCCGGTTATATCAATTAGATTTATAAAATACCGTACAGCCGGTTACATTAGATTTATAAAATACCGTACAGCCGGTTACATTCGATTTATAAAATACCGTACAGCCGGGTATATTAGATTTACAAAATACCGTACAGCCGATTATATTAGATATACAATATACCGTACAGTCGGTTATATTAGATTTACAATATACCTTACAGCCGGTTATATTAGATATACAATATACCGTACAGCCGGTTATATTAATTAGATTTATAAAATACCGTACAGCCGATTATATTAGATATACAATATACCGTACAGTCGGTTATATTAGATTTACAATATACCGTACAGCCGGTTATATTAGATATACAAAATACCGTACAGCCGGTTACATTAGATTTATAAAATACCGTACAGCCGGGTATATTAGATTCATAAAATACCGTACAGCCGGTTATATTAATTAGATTTATAAAATACCGTACAGCCGATTATATTAGATTTATAAAATACCGTACAGCCGATTATATTAGATTTATAAAATACCGTACAGCCGGGTATATTAGATTCATAAAATACCGTACAGCCGGTTACATTAGATTTATAAAATACCGTACAGCCGATTATATTAGATATACAAAATACCGTACAGCCGGTTATATTAGATTTACAAAATACCGTACAGCCGATTATATTAGATATACAATATACCGTACAGCCGGTTATATTAATTAGATTTATGAAATACCGTACAGCCGGTTACATTAGATTTATAAAATACCGTACAGCCGGGTATATTAGATTCATAAAATACCGTACAGCCGGTTATATTAATTAGATTTATAAAATACCGTACAGCCGGTTACATTAGATTCATAAAATACCGTACAGCCGATTATATTAGATATACAATATACCGTACAGCCGGTTATATTAATTAGATTTATAAAATACCGTACAGCCGGTTACATTAGATTTATAAAATACCGTACAGCCGGGTATATTAGATTCATAAAATACCGTACAGCCGGTTATATTAATTAGATTTATAAAATACCGTACAGCCGATTATATTAGATTTATAAAATACCGTACAGCCGATTATATTAGATTTATAAAATACCGTACAGCCGGGTATATTAGATTCATAAAATACCGTACAGCCGGTTATATCAATTAGATTTATAAAATACCGTACAGCCGGTTACATTAGATTTATAAAATACCGTACAGCCGGTTACATTCGATTTATAAAATACCGTACAGCCGGGTATATTAGATTTACAAAATACCGTACAGCCGATTATATTAGATATACAATATACCGTACAGTCGGTTATATTAGATTTACAATATACCTTACAGCCGGTTATATTAGATATACAATATACCGTACAGCCGGTTATATTAATTAGATTTATAAAATACCGTACAGCCGATTATATTAGATATACAATATACCGTACAGTCGGTTATATTAGATTTACAATATACCGTACAGCCGGTTATATTAGATATACAAAATACCGTACAGCCGGTTACATTAGATTTATAAAATACCGTACAGCCGGGTATATTAGATTCATAAAATACCGTACAGCCGGTTATATCAATTAGATTTATAAAATACCGTACAGCCGGTTACATTAGATTTATAAAATACCGTACAGCCGGTTACATTCGATTTATAAAATACCGTACAGCCGGGTATATTAGATTTACAAAATACCGTACAGCCGATTATATTAGATATACAATATACCGTACAGCCGGTTATATTAATTAGATTTATAAAATACCGTACAGCCGGTTACATTAGATTTATAAAATACCGTACAGCCGGGTATATTAGATTCATAAAATACCGTACAGCCGGTTATATTGATTAGATTTATAAAATACCGTACAGCCGATTATATTAGATATACAATATACCTTACAGCCGGTTATATTAGATTTACAATATACCGTACAGCCGGTTACATTAGATTTATAAAATACCGTACAGCCGGTTATATTAGATTTACAATATACCGTACAGCCGGTTACATTAGATTTATAAAATACCGTACAGCCGGTTATATTAGATTTATAAAATACCGTACAGCCGGTTATATTAGATATACAATATACCGTACAGCCGGTTACATTAGATTTATAAAATACCGTACAGCCGGGTATATTAGATTCATAAAATACCGTACAGCCGGTTATATCAATTAGATTTATAAAATACCGTACAGCCGGTTACATTAGATTTATAAAATACCGTACAGCCGGTTACATTCGATTTATAAAATACCGTACAGCCGGGTATATTAGATTGATAAAATACCGTACAGCCGGGTATATTAGATTTACAAAATACCTTTCAAGGGCTACTCTCTGCTATTCCAAGGAACTGGAAACAAAATATTATTAATAATGGTAGAAAACTAAATAATATTGAAGGCAATTTAATTATTTTGCTTAAGTCGAACGAAAAAGTGGCTAAACATTTTTATAATCTTCTTATCGGTGAACAGCAGGAATTTCCAAACAAAGTCATAGAAAAATGGAATAGAAAGTTAGGAACTGTATTTAATTTGGAAGATTGGAAACTGATATTTAAGTTTTTTGCCGTCAGATGATACAAACATAAGGACTTTTCAATTTAGGTTGCTTCATAGAATTATTTATACAAATTCTAGATTAATGAAAATGAAAATTGTTGAAAGTGAACTATGTACTTTTTGTATGGCTTATAGAGAAACAATTGAACACCTTTTCTGGGAATGCCCTTATGTTCGTGTTCTATGGGAATTCATAAAAGATAGATTTATAACTAATTTAAATATATTGTTTGATATGAATTGTACTTCAGTCCTGTTAGGTTGTTAGAATGACTCTCAATTTGATGTTATTAATTTTTGTATTTTACTTGTGAAAAAGTATATTTATTCCTGCAGATGTAAAAGTATTATCCTATCTATTAATGGGATCCGGTCAATTTTTATGTACTATAAACAAATTGAAAAACAAAGTGTGATATTGTATCCCCGAACAAAGGCAAACCGAATAAGAGAAAGATGGATTTCTATCAGCACAGCACTGGATCTAGTTAATAACTAATAATATTAAGTAAGATTGAAAATATATTTTGTACTAGACAATAAAAGTATATATGTAAGCAGAAGTAAGAATTAATCAAATAGCCATGTTTTGTTTCTTGTAGCAATGTGTTTTTATATGTGAACTTGGAAAAATAAAGAAAGTGAAAAAAAAAAAATAGATTTACAAAATACTGTACAGTCGGTTATATTAGATTTACAAAATACCGTACAGTCGGTTATATTAGATTTACAAAATACCGTACAGCCGGTTATATTAGATATACAAAATACCGTACAGTCGGTTATATTAGATTTACAAAATACCGTACAGCCGGTTATATTAGATTTACAAAATACCGTACAGCCGGTTATATTAGATTTACAAAATACCGTACAGCCGGTTATATTAGATTTACAAAATACCGTACAGCCGATTATATTAGATTTACAAAATACCGTACAGCCGGTTATATTAGATTTACAAAATACCGTACAGCCGGTTATATTAGATTTACAAAATACCGTACAGCCGATTATATTAGATTTACAAAATACCGTACAGCCGGTTATATTAGATTTACAAAATACCGTACAGCCGGTTATATTAGATTTACAAAATACCGTACAGCCGGTTACATTAGATTTACAAAATACCGTACAGCCGATTATATTAGATTTACAAAATACCGTACAGCCGGTTATATTAGATTTACAAAATACCGTACAGCCGGTTATATTAGATTTACAAAATACCGTACAGCCGATTATATTAGATTTACAAAATACCGTACAGCCGGTTATATTAGATTTACAAAATACCGTACAGCCGATTATATTAGATTTACAAAATACCGTACAGCCGGTTACATTAGATTTACAAAATACCGTACAGCCGATTATATTAGATTTACAAAATACCGTACAGCCGGTTATATTAGATTTACAAAATACCGTACAGCCGGTTATATTAGATTTACAAAATACCGTACAGCCGATTATATTAGATTTACAAAATACCGTACAGCCGGTTATATTAGATTTACAAAATACTGTACAGCCGATTATATTAGATTTACAAAATACCGTACAGCCGGTTATATTAGATTTTCAAAATACCGTACAGCCGGGTATATTAGATTTATAAAATACCGTACAGCCGGGTATATTAGATTTACAAAATACCGTACAGCCGGTTATATTAGATTTACAAAATACCGTACAGCCGGGTATATTAGATTTATAAAATACCGTACAGCCGGGTATATTAGATTTACAAAATACCGTACAGCCGATTATATTAGATATACAATATACCGTACAGCCGGTTATATTAGATTTACAAAATACCGTTCAGCTGGGTATATTATATATGGAAATGAATGTACAGCTGGTTATGCTCCCTGGTTAAACATTTCTCGATGCTCATTTAAAACGAAATAATGCAACTGGCTACAAGAGAACATCTAAATATCGAGAATCCTGCTCCCGATATCGAATTACAATGTCGAACTCGTTATTGTTTATACAACATATCATTACTGGGAACGAATCTAGAGCTATGTGTGACCTTTTAACGTTTTTTTATCAGAAGTTTGTGAACCGTTCTCAATATTTTACAACTAACCTGTGAGGACAAACCAGTATGGATCAACCAGATAGAACACTAAAGTATTCTGTATCAGTCTCTCACCGGGAACCACGGGAACTATAGTTTGGTGTTGTGTCCCTCCCCAGACAGTCATCCGTCCTTCCGCATATGATCTCGCCCAGGCTCTTTCTCCTTCCCTACTTGACACTGGTACTTCATACGTTCGAATAAAATCACATAGGTGATTAATATGGATCTCTTTGACCTGCATTTTGACCTTTGACCTAAATCAAAGGAAAAAATTGCTGGGGCTCTCTCTCCTACACTGCTTGACACTGGAACTTCATACTTGGGGCTTGGGTACCACCGATAAAGAACAAATTGTCTCCTGCATTAATGACACTAAAACTTCATAAAGGGGTGTAGGCCCTCTTAGGTGAGGTGGTGCTTCATGTGTCAAAATTAGGTCACTCCGACATATATTTTGATCTGCATAGAAAAAAAAAGTTCAGGCTCTAACCCCTACACTATTTGACACGCGTACTTCATGCTTGGAACACTGGTTCACCTACATGTAGGTGAGGTGATATGTCATATGTTAAGACTAGGTTACTCTGACCTGTATTTTCATCTTTGACCTACATCAAATGGAACATTTGTCTGGAATCAATCTCTTACAATGCTTGACACAGGAACGTCATGATTATAGCCTGGGTTTACCGATGTGAGACATCTCAAACTTGGTCAATCTTACCTTCATTTTGACTTATAGCATAAAAAAGAATACCCGATCACGCTCTATCAATATTCACCATGAACAAGTGTGTTGGGGCTGTATATCGTGAAACAAGCCTGTTTTATTTCAGATCGTGTTAGGGGCTGTACTTCGCCGAACTATCTTGTTTTTTTTCTATGCATTTTAACAAAGCATCTGTCATATCCGCATATATGCTCTGAACAATTGTAATTGTCGATATGACCTTGGATGATTGGAAGCGGTCCTATCGACTAATGAGGTAACGATATGCCGATTGTCTTAATCGCTGTATATTTCGCGGATATTTGCCCGTTTCTTATTTCAAAGATCAAATTTTCGCCAACACGTCAAGGATATGTGAAGCTAAAAACCCATCACAGAAAAAAAAAGAAAAAAAAGAGAACAACTTGCCACACGGTAAGCATCATGTATCACTGTTAGAGACTTCGAGCAGTCGGAGTGAACAATGGTTAGAATTATGGAGATATTTGTGTTTACCATTGTTCGATTCTGTATTAATAACACATTCCATTCCCTATGGTCATAAACTTATATAATCTCGTCAATTCCCATTTATCAAGAAAACAGTTAATTTACCACGAAATATATCATGTAATAGTCCATATATACAACCCACCGTCCAATTCTTAAAAACAGTAGACTGATTACTTACCTAATATGTCGTGGATTATTTTTGTAATTTGCAAATCATAAGTAACAAGAGATATCTTTAAAAAAAAGATAAACGGCATAGTTTTAATGCTGGTGGTTATAATGTAAAACTGCTGGTGAAATTAACAAACTATTGCGTTTCAGCACGGATAACAAAATTATATCAGTTTGAATCATTTTTGATAATAATAAGACTGCATTTGAATCAAGAATATAATGTCATTTATGTGTCATTTTAAAACATACATCCACTTATTCAGCTTCCATTCAATCTTAACTTTGTTTCGTTTTTAACTGCATATCTGCATTTTGCATTTACCGCTACATTGACCAATCACGTACTTCATCTTGACCAGGAACGCCACCTGTCGCGTCATATCCGGGGCCAAAGGAAAATTATACGGCTATGCCGAAAAATGCGAAGAAAAACTGGAAACAATCAATAACAGAGCGGAAAACAGTTGAAATCAATAGTAAAGCCGTCATTTATAACTGAACAGTCGAAGGAATCGTAATTAAGGTTATCATGGTGATGTTTGATCTTTTCCTTTTGTTCACAGTATACAGTTACAATTCCCTGGCTTTTGCTATCATTAATTTCAAACAGTAAAATCCTTTTTTTTTTTTATAAAAAAAACCTATTGATGATCGACGTTTATTCCCCCGATCGGCTCATTTTCCGGCAACTGTTTTCGACCGTTCGATTTGAAATATATATATATGGGTCAAAGAAGTAATATAAACAGTATAATCCAGATAACACTGGATCCTCACATAAATGTATGGAGGATACGAATTACTTGTAATGATTATATGGGGCAAAGAAGTAATTCAAACAGTGTGAACAATAAGGCTTGTTAAATTTTCGAGGCAATCCGCCCCTTTATCAAAACACAAAAAATACAAATACAATCACATAATACTTCTTATTAGCTCACCTGGTCCGAAGGACCAAGGTGAGCTTATGCCATACCGTGGCGTCCGTCGTCCGTCGTCCGTCCGTCCGTCCGTCCGTCAACAATTGACTTCTTCTTCATAACCACTGATCAGAATTTGACCAAATTTGGTCAGAAGCATCCCTATGGGTAGGGGACTCAAAATTGTACAAATGATGGGGCTGACCCCCCAGGGGCCTGAAGGGCGGGGCCAAAAGTGTTCAATAGGGCTATATTGATATAAACAACTTCTTCTCTGAAACCGAGCAAAGGATATTGCTCCTATTTGCCTGGAAGCATCACTATGAGGTGGGGATTCAAAATTGTACAAATGGTGGTGCTGACTCCCTAGGGGCCTGAGGGGCGGGGCCAAAATGGGTCAATATAGCTATATTGATATTAACGACTTCTTCTCTGGAACCGAGCAATGGATATCACACATATTTGCCTGGTAGCATCACTTTGTGTAGGGGATTCAAAATTGTACAAATGATAGGACTGACCCCCTAGGGGCCTGAGGGGCGGGGCCAAAAGGGGTCAATATAGCTATATTGATTATACCGACTTCTTCTCTGAAACCGAGCAATGGATATCGCTCATATTTGCCTGGTAGCAACCCCCTAGGGTAGGGATTCAAAATTGTACAAATGACAGGGCTGACCCCAGGGGACCTAAGAGGCGGGGCCAAAAGGGGTTATTTTGGCAGAATTGATATAAACAACTTTTTCTCTTAAACTAAGCAATGGATATCTTTAATATGTGACTGGTAGCATTCCCTTGGGTTAAGGATTCAAAATTGTACAAATGATGGGGCCGACCCCTTGGAGGCTGAGGGGCTGGGCCAAAAGGGGTCAATTTTGCTAAATTGATATGAACAACTTCTCTGAAACAGCTCATATTTGACTATTAGCATCCTATTGGGGTAGGGATTCAAAATTGTATAAAGGAAGGAGCTGACCCCCCAAGGGGCAGAGGGCAGGGTCAAAAGGGATCAATTGGTCTAAACAAGATCTTCTCTGAAACTAAGCAATGGATATCACTCACATTTGTGTGGTAGCATCCCTATGGGGTCGCGTCAAAAGTCAATTTCATTTCATGGATTAATGCACCTTTTGGCATTTTTAGTATTAAAATAAAACTAATGTACATGTACCCATATAAAATGCTTATGATATATATTGACATAGCAATACCAGCGACAAATATACTTAAGCATCATTCTTGTTTCATATCTCATGAAACCAGGTGAGCGATTCAGGCCCTCTGGGCCTCTTGTATATATTATGTGATTGTATTTGTATTTTTTGTGTTTTGATAAAGGGGCGGATTGCCTCGAAAATTTAACAAGCCTTATTGTTCACACTGTTTGAATTACTTCTTTGCCCCATATATATATATATATATATATAAGCAAGCTCATCCGATATAAGAGCAGCCTGTGGAATTTGAGTGTGAACTCTCCACTTTTACCTTTAACTTGCCTTATTGAGTTATAATAGTGCTCAAAATAAAGGGCTATGTCGAAGGAAACTAAAGTTGAGGAATATGTCCAAAGAAACTACGTTATTGATCAAAACGGAGGGCTATGTCGAAGGAAAGTAAAATAATTGATTAGATAGAGGGATATGTCGAAGGAAAGTAAAATAATTGATCAGAACGGATGGTTATGTCGAAGGAAAATAAAGTTATTGATTATATAGAGGGATATGTCGAAGGAAAATAAAGTAATAGGTCAGAAGGGAGGGATATGTCCAAGGAAAGTAAAGTTATTGATCAGAACGGAGGGATATGTCGAAGGAAACTGAAGTTATTTATCAAAAAGAGGGATATGTCGAAGGAAACTGAAATTATTGATCAGAACGGAGGGATATGTCGAAGGAAACTGAAGTTATTTATCAAAAAGAGAGATATGTCGAAGGAAAATAAAGTAATTGGTCAGAACGGAGGGATATGTCGAAGGAAACTGAAGTTATTGATTAGATAGAGGGATATGTCGAAGGAAACTGAAGTTATTTATCAAAAAGAGAGATATGTCGAAGGAAAATAAAGTAATTGGTCAGAACGGAGGGATATGTCGAAGGAAACTGAAGTTATTGATTAGATAGAGGGATATGTCGAAGGAAACTGAAGTTATTGATTAGATAGAGGGATATGTCGAAGGAAACTGAAGTTATGGATTAGATAGAGGGATATGTCGAAGGAAACTGAAGTCATTGATCAGAACGGAGGGATATGTCGAAGGAAACTGAAGTTATTTATCAAAAAGAGGAATATGTCGAAGGAAACTGAAATTATTGAAAAGATAGAGGGATATGTCGAAGGAAACTAAAGTTATTGATCAGATAGAGGGATATGTCCGAGGAAATTGAGGTTATTGATAAGAAAGAAACTGTCTATTTAGGGGATACGGCTCGTCAAGGTCAGGGAATAATGAACCGATTGTCATGAGAATGGACAGGAGTTATCTTTGCATCACCATTTGCATTTTTGCAAATAATTATCATGCCTTTCCATGTTAATTTTATCGATATTCTTATATTGTGGGACAGTTTGGATTTATAAAAATATTCAAATTTCAACAGTTTTGCAAGAAAAAAAATGTCATGAATGAAACCATATAACTCTTTGAAATGCTCGTGTCAAGTAATAATACAGTTTTTAATAATAAAATAATGATAATAACATTAACAAACTTTTACTGCAGCAAAACAGATATAATCAACATAATCAGATTGCTATTATTTAGTTAAATATATACAATTAATCAAGAAAAGGGTACCAGACCGTCGCCACCTTTATTACTAGTTTTCTTTCATTTGGTCCTTCATATGCTTATTTATCAAATAAATTCACCACTTATATATATATATACAGAAACGGTATGCACTTCTAAAATAAAATCGGAGACATATTTTTAAGAAACCTCAAATTTAACACAAACTTACCTGTGAAATTGTTTTCATAAATCACTAATTTAATTCAAATGTTATCATTACACTTTTGTATTTACATTGCATTAGAGTTATGTATTCTTAGTAATGGACAATATTGATATTGTTCATGATGGTCACCTTAAACAATACTGTTCACATTTGTCGATTGGCGCCTTAAAAGCTCTACTCAGGGTCTTCTGTCGAATTCCTGTTTGTTGTGTACTAAACATATGCACATACAGCACTATTAAATTGTGACTTCGCATATGAATGCCAGGGAAGTATCACAATCTGAGGATACGAGTACCAAAGTGTCATTTTTGGACAAAATTAAACATTTGAACCCAGTCCCAGTTGTAGTCACTGTCGCGGTATCGCTAGGTAAAGCCAATGACATAGGTGTTCCATCAGAAAACTCGTATATTCCATCGGAATTCGTGTCCCTTCCGTCGATAAAGAAATATAGGAAGTCATTATTTTCATTGATGATCTCTATTAACTTTTCCAGCTTATCTTCGTCGTCTACTTTTAACAATGACCCGTTGTGTTCCTCGCAACTTTGAATAGACCCTGTGTAATTTCGTGTATATACCGGTATAGAGTAGCAGAAATTGGACTTACTTAAAGATGTATAGTTGCGAGGGCATTTTGTACATGCCGACTTTGTCCAGGAGCCATCAGCTAGACATGTAGTATGTGATGTCCCAAGCATCATAAAACCTTCCCTACAAGCATATTTAAGACTGACACCTACATGTCGGTAATGCTTTGTACTGCCCAAAGAAAGAACTTCAGCACTCAATAATGGACATTCCGATATGATGCAAATGCTATCTCCTCTAGAAAGTACAACACATCTTTCTCCATGCTTACAGCTGTGCTGTACACACACCCCTAACAGCGAAGCTGTATGTACAGGTATCAAGTCTGTTTTCTGTGACGTAACATAGATTGGTGTGTTTGTATCCTTAACTTTGTCATTACTCAAGAGACAATCATGAGTCGGCACAATTAACGACATGACGGAACAGTTGGCTCGTAAGAGACACTCTCGAATGCATTGCAAGATTCCATATTTTTCCAGTGGAACGAATGATCCTTTTTTCAATGCCATAGACCCTCGGTTATTGGAATGGCACATATCGTTTGCAGCACAATAACGGAAAATGATCATTATCAGTGGGAAAACAATAGCCCATTTATGTGCCATCATCAAATTAAAATTGTATTTTACATTCAATCTGAAGTCAAGATATATAACTCTGAGTTTCCTGCTGACCTTTCACCAGTTATCAAACTTTTGATTGGAATCGTTTATGTTGTTAAGAACACGTGTATAACATTTTTCCAAGTGTTTGGTAAACATCCTTAATTTCCATACTGAACACAAGATAATTTAAAGTTTCCGAACTCCTCATTTCTTTCAGTGGACGTTTGACATTCATGCCCATTGTCTTGCTCATCAGAAATAAAACGGAGTCGCTAGCGATAGGAACAAGAATGTCGTGTATACACTGGTAATTAATTTCCATACCAGACACAAAATGATTCCTAAACCATTCTAAACGTGCAGCATTGTAGTCGCAAGATCGTAAAAAACATAATTACGTTTTAAACTACATCACCAGTTCCTCAGTACTATGTCAGATGTTAGTTTGTCAAGACTAATAACAATGAGCCTTGACTATCGGAACTAATTACGGAAGCAGTAGTTAAGCAGAGCTAGGTTTTGAAAATTTCACATGTTTCATTAATATTGATTAAATCTGATGATGCCGGCGATATATATGACATACCGAAAATTAGTGGCAGTACGGTATTTCCTTTTGAGATGTACTTTAAATCCCTAAGCAAATTGTCATTGATGACCCTAGGGAAATACCGAATAATTATAATTAACAGTCCCCATAGCTACATGTTAAATGTGGGTTTTACTGCCTCTAACCATTTTACTAATTAAATCAATAAAACATTATATGTATCACTTTGTTTTTTTTCTTTAAATCAATAGTCATTTATATGTCTTCTGTTACAATAACTACTAACCCAGAGTTTAATGGCTCTCCGTCAATGCACGGTTGAACAAGATATCCAAAGTAAGAAAGTCATTACGGCTACAGTGGTACGATGACAGTGATACTGCTCAGGTATCCCATACTAATTAAAGAGATATGCCTTAGGCATTGTACACTAACATTTATAAATTGGACTAAAACACAAAAACTTAAAATACATGTAACAACTACTTAACATACATGTATGTTAAAACATGTTTCACATCACACAAGAAACATTAACGTAACTGTGGTGTAGGGAATTCGTTTCAACAATATTTGTAAATTATGTATGGTTTAAGCTTAACAGTTTCGTTAATTAATCAGAAAGCAAGCGTGCAAAAGGACCTGGTAATTTGGTAGATCTCGTGTGATCAATAATTGATCAGAGGTGAAATGGTACTAGGAATACCCTGTAGTTTCTACGGGGATATATTTTCTTTATTCACCTCGCATTTGAATCCGTAAAACTCGTCCCCAGTGCGAGGGGTAAAACTTGTCCCCAGCGCGAGGGGTAAAACTTGTCCCCAGCGCGAGGGGTAAAACTTGTCCCCAGCGCGAGGGGTAAAACTCGTCCCCAGCGCGAGGGGTAAAACTTGTCCCCAGTATGAGGGGTAAAACTCGTCTCCAGTATGAGGGGTAAAACTCGTCCCCAGTGCGAGGGGTAAAACTCGTCCCCAGTGCGAGGGGTAAAACTCGTCCCCAGTGCGAGGGGTAAAACTCGTCCCCAGTGCGAGGGGTAAAACTCGTCCCCAGTGCGAGGAGTAAAACTCATCCCCAGTGCGAGGGGTAAAACTTGTCCCCAGTGTGAGGGGTAAAACTTGTCCCCAGTGCGAGGGCTCATCTGTGTGAATAGTGTTATTTTAAGGTCCGTCCGTCGACAGAACAATAAGTAAATTTATGACCAAACAAAAACAGAAAAAATATGCTCAATAATAAAATGATTACGGTGAAATGCGTGTTAATAATCTATTATTAATGTAACATTATAAAAAAAAAATTATGATCGAACGGGAAAAATTGGAAATATGGTTATATATCTGTGGTCAATATTAACACATTACAAACCGCAAAGATTTAGTGATTATTCTGCCGATTCATCTATCTGTGTGTAAAATCATAAGTGATGTCCGTCTGGAAATATCCTGACATTGTGGAGCTTATCGTCTGCTTCCCTAGCATGTATTCGCCCCTGTGATGAAGGCTTTTGGTCCTGTCAACGGCCGAGACATATCAGAGTCTATAAAATGGTAGTTGTTACTCCTGCTAAGCGCCCATCCTTACATGAATGGGACAACTGGTTCGCCTGTTGTTAGTATGCATAATGTGACAGAGTGATGTGTCCTGCTCGATGTCTTCATTGGGGTAGCACTATAAAGTCAGCATCGGTTCAACGCTTTCACAAAGAGACAAGCGCAAACATACCGAGGCCTCCCAAAATACACGCACTTACGCCTCACGCATGTATCTCGTACAAAAAGAGGCCATCTTTAATTGGCCATAGGACGTTAAGCAATACTAAACCAAACCAACATTTCCCTCTTGAATTGGACTTGTGTGAGCTGGTTAGTATTGGTAACGTCTTATCAAAACACAATAATGCCATTCTTGAGTAGGCTACAGATGGTCACAGACGATTGAGTCATTTATACTGACATCACACTTAAATGTCCAACGTTGACAGTGTAGCGCGACATCCGGTCGCATTATACTGACAATTGTCAAACCAGTCTTTACTGATTTAAAATGGACAACAAGTAGAGGAAAGAAAGTAACAATTAAATAGAATTCGGTATGTCTCACCAAGATGATAGAACCCCAGAAACCTTCCTCAAAATGACTCTGGTATGTCTCGTCCAGAGGACGGAACACCCAAAAGCCTTCCTCACAGTGACTGTGGTATGTCTCGTCCACAGGACGGAACACCCAAAAGCCTCCCTCACAGTGACTGTGGTATGTCTCGTCCAGAGGACGGAACACCTAAAAGCCTTCCTCACAGTGACTGTGGTATGTTTCGTCCACAGGACGGAACACCCAAAAGCCTCCCTCACAGTGACTGTGGTATGTCTCGTCCAGAGGACGGAACACCTAAAAGCGTTCCTCACAGTGACTGTGGTATGTCTCGTCCACAGGACGGAACACCCAAAAGCCTCCCTCACAGTGACTGTGGTATGTCTCGTCCACAGGACGGAACATCCAAAAGCCTTCCTCACAGTGACTGTGGTATGTCTCGCCCAGATGAGAGAACCCCCAAATCCCTCATCACAGTGACTCTTGTATGTCGAGTTACTCTGCTAAATTTCCAAGCGTATTCATTGCAAATGAACTAGCTGTAATTTAATCATAACGTATGATGAAGCTCGATAGCATGTCAATGTTCATAGATGTGAAGTTATGAAGTTTTTTGTTTTCTTGCTCTCACATAATACATGAAAGGGAGAATGGGTTAATATATCGGTTGTGTAACAGGCATAAGTATTACTTAGGAATGTAAGATGTAATCATTTATTTATAACGCCTTAAGAATAAGGCAATTCAGATTCGGTTTGGTTACCTTCCTATCCACAACTATGGGCATTTAAGGACGGCATCCCATGTATATTATTTAACTTCCTATCCACAGCTATGGGCATTTAAGGACGGCCTCCCATGTGTATTATTTAACATCCTATCCACAACTATGGTTATTTAATGACGAACTCACTATATGCAAGATGAGTTTTGGGAGGCTGCGTGCATACTGCAAAACACATCCAGCAGGATACCTCACCCGGTCATATTATACTGACAGCCAGGGAACCAGTGTCAATTCAGGACACACAAGTATCGAACGTGGAGGATATTGTCAGAATGTTTAATGGTAGCATATCTCTTGGGTAATTGCACTGCTTTCAATCCATTTCATACTACACTTCTCATAAACTAACGAAATTAATCGGGGCCATATCAGGACGGGTGTCAAAGAGACACCAAGAGTAAGAAAACAGAAAGACGAGAGAAAAGAAAGGACAGATTCAAGATGTGTTTTAATCGAGGCAGAAGATCTATTTAGATCTCTTCGATTTTCCCTAAATAAAAGACACGGAAGAAAATCCTAAATTCTCCAGAAGCCCAGTTTTAGTCAACTTCCACGATCAACATGCAGTGAGATACAGCGAGCTGCCTTATTCTTCTGAGCAGAAATGAGAAACCAACCCCGATCCTGGAGGGGCCCCACAGTTAGTCGCTCTTACGACCTGCGGCGAGATACAATAGGCAAATTCTAATGAAATCGGCGACTAGAATGTTTAACCTTACGCACAAATAAGGTCATAAGATCCATAGTTCTTATCTCATGTTGGATAAAGTTTGATTAGATCCTATTTGTGACAAGGGTCGTAAACTCAGTGCCGTTACACCATTACAGACAGCATGGAGTCGGTCCTATACAAACTCGTCATCCTCCTCAGTTATGTTGTATACATCCGAGCAGCATCGCGTCCACATATTATATTTATGGTATCGGACGATTTAGGTAAGACCAAAATATCATGTTTTTATAAATTTTGGAAAACTGATTTGATACTATTTATAAGATGGAACATTTTTGGAGCCTTGTAAAGAGCAAGTTAAGAGCATTTAAGCAGACTACTGAATATCATTACCGTCTAAAAAAATATCATAAATTGATTCTTTTTTTACCATCGGTTCGTGAGGATAGGACTTCGTGAAACATATATCTTGTTTACTAGCGGTGAAATAATCGTGACAGATATGTACTTAAATTCACAATCATTAAAAATTTGATCGTCAAAATAATGTCTTCCAAATCTGGATGTGGAGTATGGTTCGTGTAACCCTACTTGGCGACCTTTCAGTGAAGTAAAACATAGGTAAACAGATATACAAGGACACGCGTAAGATCTTATCTTTTTCACGAGCTGTTCATTCACATGCTTCCTAGTATTGATAATTCGGACACTTCGGTGATAACACTGCTAACCGATAACATTATATTACACACACCTGTTTTATATTATCTTGTAATCCCAGTAACAGTAGCAACCGGTGTTATTTTCGCGGGGGGTTAATTTCGCGATTTCAATATGTAAACTATACGCGTGGGGATAATTTTCGCGATCGACCCACTTTCGCTTGTAGTTCAAGATCACGCAAATTGATATCAAAATAATACACGAGGGGGAAAATTTTTCGCGAACAAAAGGAGTCCGCGTAATTTGCGTAAAGGTGCTGTTGCAGAACCACCAACAGCGATTTCTTGAAATCGACTATATTTTCCAGTAAAGCTATGAAAAATACATATGGAACAAGATGTTATTTTCCACTTGATCCATAAGCGCGCCCATAGCGCCATCTACTTCACTTTTTCGTGTACAAGCATACCTGTGTTTTTCACAGACCCATAAGTGATATTTCTGTTTGTCACTGAGAGGTTTTCTCACGACTAGGTATTGTACATACATTGTAGTTTAAAATGATAAACAGTTGACCATGAAAAAACAAACGAGGTTAGTACAAGATGACGTAGAAAACCAAAATTCGAAAATTTTCATCAAATTCAAAATACCATTTTTAAAATCAAGCGGCAAATTCGGTACCATAATATGCGAGTACTATCGATGTTAGTGTTTTAAAAACATATTTGACTATCCCTCTGTATACCAGCAAAAGAAAGTCGTGCCGAATCGCTGGATAAGGGCAGTAATTCAATGTTGAAAAATGTATGTGGAAAAAATGCACGGGCGATACAAGTGGTCCTTGTCGTACACAATAATACAACGTATTGATTTATTATGAAAATGATTTGATACAATGTCCATGGCAATGTATTATGTTCTACTATGTTTAACATACTTATAATAGTTCCGTATTACGTATGATTCATCATTTTTCTCACTTGACCATCTTCGTCTTCAGTACTTCTTCAAAGCTTCTCCTCCGTTGGGGTGTGCCACACAAAAGTTCCCTTTGCCACTTGGTCTTTTGACTACTCACCGCGAATGGTGCTCGACGTGTTGTTATAATTGCTGTTACGTTTTACAATTCTATTTAGTTCAGTTATTCTGTAGTAAAGTTGTCTTTGTCTCAAATAGGAAAATGGAGAACTCCTGCGTTGGGTTGGGGTGTAAAGTTAAGTTCAATTACAACCAGGTTGGCGATGAAAATCAAACAGAAGCAAAGATGTGTCCAAATGCTTTCTCAGATACCTCAAGAAACGTCCTGCATCCGAGAATGCCAATGAACCGGAACGGAAAAAACCTTCCGTAGACAATGATGATTCTGTTGACGAATCTGACACCCTGGACGGGTATCTTTCTGTAGATGATTTATACTATGCCCCTTCTTCGAACAGAAAATGTAGCATTTGTCGAACTTACAACATGAAGAGTTCTAGCTGCATCAGTGAGAAAGCAAGACACCAGCTGCTTATCAAACATAAACTGTACATGCCTGAGAATTCCAGGGTGTGTTCAAGTCATCTTCTTAGTAAGGATATCAGTCCTGACATTGAGCCGGTTTTGACAGGGAGGGATAGACTTGTTAATCACCTAGCCACCAAGTCACCAGCTGTTATCAACGATTTACTCAAAGTCATATATAACATGTCCAATAACTTGTCACCGCTTGTATTAAACTTCGACAACATGGATGATGAAGATTGCCAAGCTTGGACAGGCTGGGATTGTAATCAATTCAATCAAATACACGATGCATGTTCCGAACATATTACTGGTACAAAAGCATTGTCATCTAAGAATGCCCTTCTGCTGTTTTGGGTTAAACTCAAAACAGACATATCTTTCACTCAGTTGGCTTCTCTTTTCCGCATTCACAAATCGAGCGTCAGCAGAATTTTCAAGATCGTTACAGATGCTCTAAATCAAGCCGTAGTTCCCACACATCTTGGTCCGGATCACGTGTCTAGGGCGCAAGCGTTGGATCACAATACAGTTTTCACAAAAACATTCTTCGGCAACAAAGTCACTGTAATATTGGATGGTACATATATATATATATATATCGGCAAAAGTGAAGAACATGAGTTTCAGCGGAAAAGTTACTGCGGTCAAAAAAAACACAACTACGTGAAGTTTATGAGTATTGTGTTCCCTAACGGTTACGTTCTAGACACTGTCGGCCCATTTCTTAGTAGTGATAATGACGCCAAAATCACTGACAAGATACTTACCTCATTACAAAGTCTGTCAGGTATCCTAGAGGAAGATGATCAGGTTATTGTAGACAGCGGTTTCCGAGACATTTTGAGCAAACTATCAGACGAGGGATACGAGACTCACATGCCGACATTTCTCAAACCTGGACAGAGTCAACATGATGGTATAGAGGCAAACACAGACAGGTGTATCACTAAAACAAGATGGGTGGTCGAAAGTTATCACTCTCGTTTCAAGCAATTAAGATTTTTTAAAACTGAACTCACATCAAACTACTTCATCAAAAATCTCGAAAGTCTTCTGAAAAGTGTCACGGCATGTCTGAATTGGCTACGTGGACCCATATATCAGCCTTCATCAAAAGCAGCCGAAGATAAACAAGTTGCTCTGGAGATGAGGTCACTTCTAAACAAGTCCAACATCCTAGCAGAGCGTGTTGAGAAAGAGCCAGACCTATCACGGAGAGCCAAATCCCAATGGCAGAAGCTAGAGGCAGCCCAGCTCGAGTTCCCACGTCTTGACCAAGACTATCTAGAAACTCTGGCATGTCGAACGTACCAGGTGAAGTTGGCCCCCGGATACATATCGGAACATTTGACAGCAGAAGGAGATTATGAAGTCATGGCATACCAACACTCTTCTGACCTGATTCGATGTCAAATCCGATCTCGTCATCAATCGCAAACGAAATACAACATATGGATCCAGTACTCAGTTACCGAACAACCACCAATACAGAATTACTACTGTACGTGTCCAACCTGTCAGAGGACTGTTGGTATGTGTGCTCATATCGCCAGTGTTCTCTTCTACCTTGGGGTCTATGTCCATAGTCAGTCTCGAAAACCACTTCGACCAACCAAGTTTATGCCACTGATGAAGTAAATAGCCCGCTAATACATATAATCCAGAATGTAGGGAAGATACTACATTGAATGTTTCTGATATACACAACGTAGCGTCATTGTCACTCTTCAAAAATGATCGACAGTGTCGAGAATGTAACTGTGAAGGAATATAATACTCATATATATATGATTTTAAGTTCTAAATACACAAATAATACACGATGAGCTGAATGAGCAAGAACAAAGCACATTAGTTGTACAACAAAGTCATGGAGATAGGAGGGTTGACTAATAGAAGTTGCAAAAACGAGGCATATCCAGTAATTCTGAAGCGCATTTTTTTTTCATGGATTACACAAATGAATGGAGATATTTTCTATCGACAAAATTCGATAGTACTCGGGGTTTGAATTAGACAAAATGCCGTTTAAACGTGCATTCAACTTTATTAGAAATATCATTTTTTATGTTTGATGTCAAATTTCATAGAAACTAATGAAAAGATTCATACAATCGATATCCGATTACGTTGCCCGATATATAAATGTAATTTTAGTACAATTTTCCTTACAAACAAATAACATTTTGACCTTATAAATATTTGATAAAGTGTGCTTGTGAGTATTTACGACTTTGGTACAAAATGGCCTCGTTCTGGCATGTCCGGAACGGAACAAGGTTTTCATATGTACTATCAGATGCCCCATGGATATGTCTATCCGGGCATTAGGTAAAGGATCGATTTCCTTAGTGGGCGGTTTTAGAGCATTCCTGCAACAGCACCTTTCCCCCTCGCGTAATTTCCACGTTTACAGTTTTACGTTTTATCTCGTCAGCTCGAATCTATAACACACCAGTCATTGTTTAAAGCCACTAAAGTTTTGCCAACAATCTTTTTTTTCCGTTTTCCGTTAGGATTTACACTGATTGTCCGACATGTTTTTTCGGCATAGCCGTATAATATTCTTTTAGCCCCGGATATGACGCGACAGGTGGCGTTACTGGTCAAGATGAAGTATGTGATTGGTCAATGAAGCGGTTAGTGCAAAATGCAGATATGCAGTTGAAAACGAAACAAAGTTAAGATTGAATGCACGCTGAATTAATAAAATGTTATTCCTGATTCAAATGCAGTCTTACTATCACGCGAAATGATTAAACTGATATGATTTTGTTATCCGTGCTGAAACGCATTAGTTCGTTAATGTATTTCACCAGCAGTTTAAATTATAACCACCTGCATTAAAACTATGCCGTTCATCATTTTTAAAAATATTTCTTGTTTGGTTTCATATAGAAGACTAACAGGTAACAAACACCCTGTAATATAAAAGACAAATTACCAGGTATTCAAAACAAATGTAATGGACAAATTCGACACCCTTGCGAAAATAGAACGGTGTTGGCCTAAGGCCGATCAAGTCAAACATAATATGTTTAACAGTGGACTGTAATACAAAATATGATATTATGTCATAAAACGCAACATCATGAAGTACAAGGTGAGCGTTAGGAATATATTGTTAAGCTCTGTTCTGGGTGTCGAATGATGTTATTTACTATAAGTAAAGCGGTGTGGTTAATATAGTAATCACTTTGTGCGTCAGCCTGTGAGTGAGTGAGTGCGTGCATTCGTGTGGGTATTGTCCAAACGGGGATGAGGTCCATACATACCAGATTTAATCATTGACTTGAACAAGAACACACTTGAAAGTTACACCACATGTTACTTCCGCTTTTATTCACAATTGCGCATGTCAGGTTCCATTCAAGTAGATAAATGTTTCACACACTTCGGTAACAAAAGTAAGAGTAATCATGTTTATCATTATTGGTATATAAATGATACCAGTTCATATCATCACAGTGCGTACACGATATCTCATATGGCGGTCTGAAGTTCTTTATTGACAGCGGACTCCTGTTAAAATAACAATCTTGTGTACATGCTATGTCGTGAACCCTTCGACATATATATTTTATATTCGCAGCATAAAAAACACAGCACCAAGTTTTTCACCTGATTAGGTTTTTGGTGGTCATCGGTCAAGGTTAAAGGTCATAGACTGCACTTGACCTCTTTCAAAAACGCAGGTATATATGATATATCATTAACATTTGGACAGATATATTTGTTTTTATGTAGGAGTTGGGGTATGTATTTATCTATGCGAGCCCCGGTCACTTTGCTTTTAATTTATATAATATCAAGTATAAGGCCAGTGCTACAGATATATTTTGCGCTCTGCTATAGGGTGGAATGACATGAATCACAAGGCGATGTGTGTTTCTAACTAGATCTCTTTGGTATATTATAGGGTAGAATGATGTTCGTTGATATAATATAAAGTGCGTGCGAGTTTTTGATAACCGTACATGATTGTGGTCTATTATAGGGTAGAATGATGTTGGTTGGTATAATACAAAGTGCATGCGAGTTTTTGATAACCATACATGTTTGTGGTCTATTATAGGGTAGAATGATGTTGGTTGGTATAATATAAAGTGCATGCGAGTTTTTGATAACCATACATGTTTGTGGTCTATTATAGGGTAGAATGATGTTGGTTGGTATAATATAAAGTGCGTGCGAGTTTTTGTTAACCATACATGTTTGTGGTCTATTATAGGGTAGAATGATGTTGGTTGGTATAATACAAAGTGCATGCGAGTTTTTGATAACCATACATGTTTGTGGTCTATTATAGGGTAGAATGATGTTGGTTGGTAAAATACAAAGTGCATGCGAGTTTTTGATAACCATACATGTTTGTGGTCTATTATAGGGTAGAATGATGTTGGTTGGTATAATACAAAGTGCGTGCGAGTTTTTGATAACCATACATGTTTGTGGTCTATTATAGGGTGGAATGACGTTGGCTGGCACAATTCACACATAGGTAGTTACTATCTGACCAAATTTGCACGTGAGGGAGTCACGCTGAACAGCTCATACATGCAGCCAATATGTTCACCGTAAGTATGGATGTATCATTCCCTTTACTGTTGTATTATTTGAGAGCAATCTTTTGTTTTCATTAGCATATGTAGTTTGAGTGACAAATGATTATTCACTTTGACATATTATTTGATAAATCCATATTCAGAACGGTAGAATAATAACACGTGCAGTGTCACATTGTCTGTTTATGTCAACACGTGGATATAGTACTGGAAACGGAATTACATCCCATAGTTTAAGGCGGTTGGTAAAGTTCCCAGTCCCCAGGGTTTAGATCTCCCTCAGTGTCTCCAAAATGGAGAAATTTCTATTAGCTTCAGATTTCCCTTCACTTAGGATATTAACTTTATATCGGTTTAACTTTATATCGGTATTAACTTTATTACGGGTTTAACGTCCTATAAACGGTCATATGACATTTGACTGGAGGACTCTATCATTATAAAATAGCCATAGAAAGACCTTTCTGTGCGTTATAGTGACTCTTTGAAAATCGATATATATATATATACAAACATCAAGAAACAAGTCGTTGAGTACAATAGCTAATTATCAATAACAACACGAATTAAATTAACCCCAGTACCGATTAATAGCAATGTGTGTTTCCTAATTACATACATTGATTTAAGACGGTATTTTGCTTCCTGTTACAGATCGAGGGGAAGCTTTCTCAGTGGTTATTATCCTTTTCACACTGGATTACAGGTGAGTCTGAATAACGATTAATATTTTCTCTGTGATATGATCAACAAAAATAAATAAATACAACATTTATAAAATTGGGGGGAAATGCTGAACCATATATTGCACATAGTGATACCGAATCAAGCATGGAGTAGCTATCTACGAGTTCCAATGTGTAAAGCGTCAACAGCGCAGTAGGAAGATTCTGATGTCTAGTACTATCGCTAAGTTGCGCTAACGCTACTGAGTGGGATGGCGTAAGTTCCATTGTCGACTTGAAGCAAAAGGGGGTATCAAAATAACATACATGAAAATAAAAAAAAATACTTCTTATACCTCTAGGCCACCTTTTTTACCACAAGGCTATCTCTTATACCGCTAGGCCACCTCTTATACCTCTAGGCCACCTCTTATACCGCTAGGCCACCTCTTATACCTCTAGGCCACCTCTTATACCGCTAGGCAACCTCTTATACCTCTAGGCCCCCTCTTATACCGCTAGGCCACCTCTTATACCTCTAGGCCACCTCTTATACCGCTAGGCCACCTCTTATACCGCTAGGCCACCTCTTATACCGCTAGGCCACCTCTTATACCTCTAGGCCCCCTCTTATACCTCTAGGCCACCTCTTTTACCGCTAGGCCACCTCTTATACCTCTAGGCCCCCTCTTATACCTCTAGGCCACCTCTTTTACCGCTAGGCCACCTCTTATACCTCTAGGCCACCTCTTATACCTCTAGGCCCCCTCTTATACCGCTAGGCCACCTCTTATACCTCTAGGCCACCTCTTATACCTCTAGGCCCCCTCTTATACCTCTAGGCCACCTCTTTTACCGCTAGGCCACCTCTTATACCTCTAGGCAACCTCTTATACCTCTAGGCCCCTCTTATACCGCTAGGCCACCTCTCATACCGCTAGGCAACCTCTTATACCTCTAGGCCACCTCTTATACCTCTAGGCCACCTCTTATACCTCTAGGCCACCTCTTTTACCGCTAGGCCACCTCTTATACCTCTAGGCCACCTCTTATACCTCTAGGCCACCTCTTATACCGCTAGGCCACCTCTTATACCTCTAGGCCACCTCTTATACCGCTAGGCCACCTCTTATACCGCTAGGCCACCTCTTATACCTCTAGGCCACCTCTTATACCTCTAGGCCACCTCTTTTACCGCTAGGCAACCTCTTATACCTCTAGGCCCCCTCTTATACCTCTAGGCCACCTCTTTTACCGCTAGGCAACCTCTTATACCTCTAGGCCACCTCTTTTACCTCTAGGCCACCTCTTTTACCTCTAGGCCACCTCTTATACCTCGAGGCCACCTCTTATACCTCTAGGCCACCTCTTTTACCGCTAGGCAACCTCTTATACCTCTAGGCCCTCTCTTATACCTCTAGGCCACCTCGTATACCTCTAGGCCACCTCTTTTACCTCTAGGCCACCTCCTATACCTCTAGGCCACCTCTTTTACCTCTAGGCCACCTCTTGTACCGCTAAGCCACCTCTTATGCCGCTAGGCCACCTCTTTTACCTCTTGGCCACCTCTTATACCTCTAGGCCACCTCTTTTACCTCTAGGCCACCTCGTATACCTCTAGGCCACCTCTTTTACCTCTAGGCCACCTCTTATACCTCTAGGCCACCTCTTATACCTCTAGGCCACCTCTTATACCTCTAGGCCACCTCTTATACAGCTAGGCCACCTCTTATACCTCTAGGCCACCTCTTATACCGCTTTGCCACATCTTGTACCGCTAAGCCACCTCTTATACCTCTAGGCCACCTCTTTTACCTCTAGGCCACCTCTGATACCGCTAGGCCACCTCTTATACCGCTATGCCACATCTTGTACCGCTAAGCCATCTCTTATACCTCTAGGCCACCTCTCATACCGCTGGGCAACCTCTTATACCTCTAGGCCACCTCTTATACCGCTAGGCCACCTCTTATACCGCTAGGCCACCTCTTATACCGCTAGGCCACCTCTGATACCTCTAGGCCACCTCTTATACCGCTAGGCCACCTCTTATACCGCTAGGCCACCTCTTATACCTCTAGGCCACCTCTTTTACCTCTAGACCACCTCTTATACAGCTAGGCCACCTCTTTTACCTCTAGACCACCTCTTATACAGCTAGGCCACCTCTTTTACCTCTAGGCCACCTCTTATACCGCTAAGCCACCTCTTATGCCGCTAGGCCACCTCTTTTACCTCTAGGCCACCTCTTATACTGCTAGGCAACCTCTTATACCTCTAGGCCACCTCTTATACCGCTAGGCCACCTCTTATACCGCTAGGCAACCTCTTATACCTCTAGGCCACCTCTTATACCGCTAGGCCACCTCTTATACCGCTAGACCACCTCTTATACCGCTAGGCCACCTCTTATACCTCTAGGCCACCTCTTATACCGCTAGGCCACCTCTGATACCACTAGGCCACCTCTTGTACCTCTAGGCCACCTCTTATACCACTAGACCACCTCTTGTACCGCTAAGCCACCTCTTATACCGCTAGGCCACCTCTTTTACCTCTAGGCCACCTCTTTTACCTCTAGGCCACCTCTTATACCTCTAGGCCACCTCTTGTACCGCTAGGCCACCTCTTATACCTCTAGGCCACCTCTTATACCTCTAGGCCACCTCTTTTACCGCTAGGCCACCTCTTTTACCTCTAGGCCACCTCTTATACAGCTAGGCCACCTCGTATACCACTAGACCACCTCTGATATCGTTAGGCCACCTCTAATTAGCAATTCATATATTGACATGTATAGCGCAGTTTTAACACATGGTACAAGATCAAGATGGCTACCAGTCAGATCCGGAATTAGACAAGGAGGCGTGGTCTCCAGCTTTTTATATCTTGTCTTCATAAACGACCTTCTCTTAGAGTTAGAACAGAGCCGTGTTGGTGCCAAGATATACGACATAAATTGTAGCAATCCAGCTCTTGCATATGACATTGCCTTGATTGCAACCAGTCCCTCAGCCTTACAAACGCTATTAGACATTTGCACAAATTATGCGAAAACATGGAAGTTCCGATACAATGCGGACAAATGCACTGTTCTTATCTTCGGAAACAACCATAAAAGAAATATCGATTTCAATTGGTCAATCATGGGTCATAATTTACAAACCGCGAATTTATATAAACATGTTGGTATTATTATTTCTACCGATCTCAAGAGTAAGTCCGCGATAGAAAATGCATGTACTAAAGGCAGGAACTGTTTTAATCTAATAACCAAATTCGGACATGACTGTAAATGGACCAACCCTTTAAAAACAACGACATTGTACAAGAAGGTTATAATACCAAGTGTTCTTTATGGTTCTGAATTTTGGTCAAAAATGTCAAAACATGATATTCAACACCTGAACGTTCTACAACACACGATTGCGAAAAGATCCCAATCCTTACGGAAATTAACCAGATCTGACATGTGTGAATCAATGCTTGGTCTTCCTAGACTAGAGTCAGAAATCGATCAAAGGAAGCTCAATTTCCTCTCTACGCTCATTCACATGGAACCAGATACACTTTCTAAGCAAATACTTCTTCGAAGATTGTTCCAATATATTAAAAACCCTTATAACAAACAGCTTGGAGTTATTCCTGATATTTGGTGTATTTTATACAAATACAACTTACAGAACTTCCTGCAGGAGTACTTGGTAAATATCTACTTCCCTTCTAAAACGGCTTGGAAACGGATTGTCTCACATTCTATTTAAACAATGGAAGACACCCTCCTGAAAGACAGACTTGTGACAGATTTAGACTTTTTGAGATTTAGAGACATCCATGATACAAATAAATATCCATATATTCTATGGAATACACCAAAAACTAGTAAAGACCTCCAAATTGTCAAGTTCGTGTGTAAAATGGTGGCATGCTCCCCCGTGTGGAGGGAGCGATGATGTAAATTATGTAATGTATCGTACATAGACGCCATTCTCCACTTTGTAACTGTGTGTAGTGCTACAGCTGACCTTCGTGACATATTCACAACACTGGTAATAGATAAATACGGCATCGAATTATTTATCTACTTGGACAACTTACACCATGAGAATTTCCTTAGAACTCTTATTAGCAAAACAATTCCAGCAGAGATATACGAATCTATAGAGGATTACCAGGGATTTTTATTGGACAGTGCTAAATACATTAGAAGTGCTGCACATGTGTTTTTTCTCCTAAACTAACTCATCATGTAACGTATGCAATACTAAAAACAGTACCAGTATTAAATGTGACAGCAATAGTAATGTAATTCATACATGGACATGTAGAAAATAATTCAATTGATCACATTCAGCCTAATTTTATGTAAATATTGACTTTTCATTTTGTAAATCTCTTATCAGAGGAATAAAAGATTTGATTGATTGATTGATTGACCTCTGATACCACTAGGCCACCTCTTGTACCTCTAGGCCACCTCTTGTACCGCTAAGCCACCTCTTATACCGCTAGGCCACCTCTTTTACCTCTAGGCCACCTCTTTTACCTCTAGGCCACCTCTTATACCGCTAGGCCACCTCTTTTACCTCTAGGCCACCTCTTTTACCTCTAGGCCACCTCTTATACCTCTAGGCCACCTCCTATACCTCTAGGCCACCTCTTATACAGCTAGACTACCTCTTATACCTCTAGGCCACCTCTTTTACCTCTAGGCCACCTCTTATACCTCTAGGCCACCTCTTTTACCTCTAGGCCACCTCTTTTACCTCTAGGCCACCTCTGATACCGCTAGGCCACCTCTTATACAGCTAGGCCACCTCTTATACCTCTAGGCCACCTCTTTTACCTCTAGGCCACCTCTTATACCTCTAGGCCACCTCTTTTACCGCTAGGCCACCTCTTATACCTCTAGGCCACCTCTGATACCTCTAGGCCACCTCGTATACCACTAGGCCACCTCTGATACCACTAGGCCACCTCGTATACCACTAGGCCACCTCTTATATCGCTAACGTACCGCAGCCTCCCAAAACACACATACGCACTCACCACACGCATGCATGTCGCACGCACGGGAGGCCGCCTTAAATGACCTTAGCTGTTAATAGGACGTTAAACAAAATAAACCAAACCAAACGTACAATGTTCAGGTCTATTCAATAGTGGGGGCAAGCTATTTGATGATCTCGTTAACGTTTTAGATGTTTATAAGTATGTTTACTTTGATAATCTGGAAGATCATCAGAATTGTAATTTCAATATCGGTAGCAAGAACGATATCATACTTAATGACAAACGATGGTCAGCATTGATGCTAAACCTTACAACTAGGTACAAAACACGATATATGAAATGAATCACTTAATTAATATTTAAAACAAATTACATACAACTGTACATGTACATCTTTGTTTAGAGGAAATTCAAAGTTCTGTCTTTCTTATAGCGTACTTAATTGGTGTTTCTTCGACACGCGTCCATATATTGCCATGTTTATCGCGAGGACGTTAATCCTTGTTAAAACAAACAACAACATATTTTCAGCACGGCATCATCAGTGATTCCCAGCCCAAGTATTTGCCTTCAAACTTCACTCTTCTACCAGAAAAACTCAAGGAGCTGGGATATGCGACTCACATGGTAGGAAAGTAAGTATCGTCGTCATTATACAACTCTCAAATGTACATACAATGGTAACTTCACCGATACATGATCAGTAAGTAAGTACTAAAGTTACTCACGTGATCAACGAGTAAATACCCGGATTACAAATACCCATTAAATGGACAACTGGTAGTACCCGGATAACACCTTTATTGACAACTGGTAGTACCCGGATAACACCTTTATTGACAACTGGTAGTACCCGGATCACACCTTTATTGACAACTGGTAGTACCCGGATAACACCTTTATTGACAACTGGTAGTACCCGGATCACATCTTTATTGACAACTGGTAGTACCCGGATAACACCTTTATTGACAACTGGTAGTACCCGGATCACACCTTTATTGACAACTGGTAGTACCCGGATAACACCTTTATTGACAACTGGTAGTACCCGGATCATAACTTTATTGACAACTGGTAGTACCCGGATCACACCTTTATTGACAACTGGTAGTACACGGATAACACCTTTATTGACAACTGGTAGTACCCGGATCACACCTTTATTGACAACTGGTAGTACCCGGATAACACCTTTATTGACAACTGGTAGTACCCGGATCACACCTTTATTGACAACTGGTAGTACCCGGATCACATCTTTATTGACAACTAGTAGTACCCGGACAACACCTTTATTGACAACTGGTAGTACCCGGATCACATCTTTATTGACAACTGGTAGTACCCGGATAACACCTTTATTGACAACTGGTAGTACCCGGATAACACCTTTATTGACAACTGGTAGTACCCGGATCATAACTTTATTGACAACTGGTAGTACCCGGATCACACCTTTATTGACAACTGGTAGTACCCGGATAACACCTTTATTGACAACTGGTAGTACCCGGATCACACCTTTATTGACAACTGGTAGTACCCGGATCACACCTTTATTGACAACTGGTAGTACCCGGATAACACCTTTATTGACAACTGGTAGTACCCGGATCACACCTTTATTGACAACTGGTAGTACCCGGATCATAACTTTATTAATAAATAAGGTATATGAAACAACAATTTTGTTTTAATTTGTTTTTGGTCAATAAATGGTGTACGATACATACATAACGCTGTGTAAAGGTCAGAATGTTTTATATCCTTACTTTCACCTTTTATTTCATTCTATGTTTAGAGCTGAGGAATTCCCAGTGGCATGGGTTGAAGGGTTTATAATGTTAATTGGCACACAATGACGTCAACAACTATAGGGGTACAACTCTGCTGAATGTTGTGGGTAAATTATTCTCACTAAAAGTTGATACCGAAGAAGGTTTCCGGAATGCATAGGGTACTGTTGTATTATCAACTTAACTTGTACTATTATGTCAATGTATAAATTGATTTAATCCAGATAAATAATCAGGTGTCAGAAGGATTTGGATGTAACACCGGTGTAAAACAAGGGGATAAGTTCTCGCCTTACCTGTGTGCCATGTACGTGATCAATCTAGAAAAAACGCTTATCTGTTAACGGGTATAATGGAGTATGTATTTGACTTATGAAGGAATTCCTACTGATGTATGTAGATGACATTACACTATTGGCTGATCCTAATCAAGGCTTATAAAAATATGTATAAATGTACTGAATGAGAAAAGTAGCCAATTGAGATCAAAGATAAATGTTGATAGGAAAAGGAGTATTCAGAAAGGTCTCGTAATTTAATATTTTCATTAGGAGATGTTGTGGTTGATGGTAATACCGTTTTCTTGTTTTTTCATCTGATTATTCCTTTTCTGAGGTCCAATTGACCCTCCCATGCCAAGGTTTAAAAGTGCCTTTTCAAATAAAAAAAAAAATAAAAAATAATAATAATAAAACATAAATAAACAATTTTTACAAATTTGGCACTAAAACACCAATATAAAGTATTTGGAAAGCTTTCTTGTCCTGTTTTGCCTACAATAATTAAGTGTTAAAAATAATGCTCATCACAACTACGTAAAGGCAGAGCTGGGACAAAAGATTCGTCAGAATTAATAACTACTGGCTTAAAAGTGTTCATAATGAAAAACAGCTGATGTTATACTTAAACTAGTTAAGAAACATTTGTGTACTCATGGCTTTGGGCATATGGTTAGAGTTCGTAAAGGGACTACTGATATTTTTGTGCAAGCAAAATTAAAAAGCAAAATCGAATAGAGCTAGAGAATATATCAGTTTATCTATAACCTTATTTGTCCATCTAAATGCTATTGTTATTGAATTAATATCGTGTACCAATTAAAATGCAGTAAGAAAGTCAATACCATTTATATATAAGACTAATGGGTACCTTGTTTGTGTATGTGTCATATCATCTGTTTTGCAAATGAAACTATTGATCATTACTTATAGGTTAATCGGTATTGTTTCTGTTTGGCTTCTATTGTGTTTCACTTAAGTGCAAATAGCAAATAAATCATTGTTATTACTAATGTAAGTGTGCATACCCACACGATCTAGTACGCCATTGTATTGTTAAACACCATTATACCATTGTCAGTGAATACCCACACGATCTAGTACGCCATTGTATTGTTAAACACCATTATACCATTGTCAGTGAATACCCACACGATCTAGTACGCCATTGTATTGTTAAACACCATTATACCATTGTCAGTGAATACCCACACGATCTAGTACGCCATTGTATTGTTAAACACCATTATACCATTGTCAGTGAATACCCACACGATCTAGTACGCCATTGTATTGTTAAACACCATTATACCATTGTCAGTGAATACCCACACGATCTAGTACGCCATTGTATTGTTAAACACCATTATACCATTGTCAGTGAGAATCACTCCTGTACATATCTCGTTCTTTGTCGATTGTAACACAAAGCATACTTACTTATTATGTTTATAATGACTTAACATTACATTACAAAGCCTTGCATTATAGCAATGTATAGTCTTTAACTGTCACGGGGCTGATACGGTTGTTGCAGTCAGACCTAGTTCGCTGGTACACTCCTATATTTTCACTGAATATTATTTTCGACTTAAGAATTTGCGAATATGACTGAAAAAAACTCTCCAATTGATAACACCAAATATATGATAAGCTTTCCAGTGTTATCATTTTAAAATTGTGAAAAGTTCAATTTGTATAAATGCTGTATTTTTAATGTCACAGGTGGCATTTGGGATTCTGTGACTGGCAATACACCCCGAATCACCGGGGATTCGATAGTTTTATGGGTTACTACAGTGGCGCGGAGGATTACTATACCCACCAATCTGGTTTGTATAGAAAGCTCAAATAGGTTACCAAATCGAAGGTGTTCACCATGATGATTGTTAATAAGGCTATGTTTGATGTTGTATTGTTCAACGTCCTATCGGCAGCTACGATCAGTTAAAGACCGTCTCCCATGTGTGCGAGGTGCATGCGTGTAGTGTATGAGTGTGTGTGTTTTGGACTTCGATATGTTTTGTGTTTGTCTTCTTGAGGTAGCGCGGAAGTAATGCCGACTTTATAGTGTTACCTCACTGAAACATACTGCCGAAGACTCCCAACGTATCTCTAAGAAATAATATAATTACCAATGATAGTAGCTGTTAGCGTAGTTATTCACCAGAATTTGTTCAATAATAGAAATGTGTTCAATATAGGAAATGTGTTAACATTAGTAACGGTATTAGTTATGTGTTCAGTATCAGATATGAGTTCAGTATTATATATGTGTTCAGTATTAGATATGTGTTCAGTATTATATATGTGTGTTTAGTATTAGATGTGTGTTTAGTATTAGATATGTGTTCAGTATTAGATATGTGTTCAGTATTAGATATGTGTTCAGTATTATATATGTGTTCAGTATTAGATATGAGTTCAGTATTAGATATGTGTTCAGTATTAGATATGAGTTCAGTATTAGATATGAGTTCAGTATTATATGTGTTCTGTATTAGATATGTGTTCAGTATAAGATATGTGTTCTGTATTAGATATGTGTTCAGTATAAGATATGTGTTCAGTATTAGATATGTGTTTAGTATTAGATATGTGTTCAGTATTAGATATGTGTTCAGTATTAGATATGTGTTCAGTATTAGATATGTGTTTAGTATTAGATATGTGTTTAGTATTAGATATGTGTTCAGTATTAGATATATATATACAACAACTGGTAGTACCCGGATCACATATATTACGTAAAATAGTAGTAGCCCAGGTCTTACGTACGAAGGTCGAGCATCTAGGTATTTAGGAATGGCAATATCAGCTGAATATATCTTCACAACTAACAGGTGCTTTATAAGAAAGTAGGTTAATCATTTACGCTTTCTGTTTACAGGGCGTGGGTATGACTTCCGTTTCAATGACGACATTCATCACGCGCCAGCGGGAGAATATTCCACAGTATGTCAAACGTATTTTATTAAACGCAACATGCCGTCACATTCTTAATGTGAAAAAATCGCTTAATTTAATATATTTAATTATCTTTGACATTTAGATAGGCAATTTCACCTTTTGTAGCTTTACATTAAAGATTTTTTTTATCGATTTTCCAATACAATATAACAATATAATTTGATGATTTCGCATATACAGGTGCGCTGTATATAAGTGCCTTAACATCATACTTCTATAGATACATTGACATTATGAAACTGCTCGTAAACATTATAAACTACCAAGCTATTACCATGGTATCATGATGACGGATGTTAGTACATATTTAGTGTTTGCGTACATTTTTTGGATAGGGTTTTATACAACGGATGTTAGCAGGCAATTTGGTGTTTTATAACATATATTCATAACGGATGTGAGAAGATATTTTATTCCTTCAGTACAGTTTTCGATACCGGGTGCTAAAATTTTACTAATTTAGCTCCGTTTTTTATGTTTACCTCTCTTTCTATACCTCCTCATTTCTCTCTTTCTATACCTTTATCGTTAGACAGTTAGCCTCATGGCCGTGTTTATCTCTCTTTCTATACCTTTATCGTTAGACAGTAGCCTCATGGCCGTGTTTATCTCTCTTTCTATACCTTTATCGTTAGACAGTAGCCTCATGGCCGTGTTTATCTCTCTTTCTATACCTTACTCGTTACACAGTAGCCTCATGGCCGTGTTTATCTCTCTTTCTATACCTTTATCGTTAGACAGTAGCCTCATGGCCGTGTTTATCTCTCTTTCTATACCTTTATCGTTAGACAGTTACCTCATGGCCGTGTTTTTCTCTCTTTCTATACCTTTATCGTTACACAGTAGCCTCATGGCCGTGTTTTTCTCCCTTTCTATACCTTTATCGTTAGACAGTAGCCTCATGGCCGTGTTTTTCTCCCTTTCTATACCTTTATCGTTACACAGTAACCTCATGGCCGTGTTTATCTCTCTTTCTATACCTTTATCGTTAGACAGTAGCCTCATGGCCGTGTTTATCTCTCTTTATAAACCTTTATCGTTAGACAGTAGCCTCATGGCCGTGTTCATCTCTCTTTCTATACCTTTATCGTTAGACAGTAACCTCATGGCCGTGTTTATCTCTCTTTCTAAACCTTTATCGTTAGACAGTTACCTTATGGCCGTGTTTATCTCTCTTTCTATACCTTTATCGTTAGATAGTTGCCTCATGGCCGTGTTTATCTCTCTTTCTATACCTTTATCGTTAGACAGTAGCCTCATGGCCGTGTTTATCTCTCTTTCTATACCTTTATCGTTAGACAGTACCCTCATGGCCGTGTTTATCTCTCTTTCTATACCTTTATCGTTAGACAGTAGCCTCATGGCCGTGTTTATCTCTCTTTCTATACCTTTATCGTTAGACAGTAGCCTCATGGCCGTGTTTATCTCTCTTTCTATACCTTTATCGTTAGACAGTAACCTCATGGCCGTGTTTATCTCTCTTTCTATACCTTTATCGTTAGACAGTAGCCTCATGGCCGTGTTTATCTCTCTTTCTATACCTTTCTCGTTACACAGTACCCTCATGGCCGTGTTTATCTCTCTTTCTATACCTTTATCGTTAGACAGTAGCCTCATGGCCGTGTTTATCTCTCTTTCTATACCTTTATCGTTAGACAGTACCCTCATGGCCGTGTTTATCTCTCTTTCTATACCTTTATCGTTAGACAGTAGCCTCATGGCCGTGTTTATCTCTCTTTCTATACCTTTATCGTTAGACAGTAGCCTCATGGCCGTGTTTATCTCTCTTTCTATACCTTTATCGTTAGACAGTACCCTCATGGCCGTGTTTATCTCTCTTTCTATACCTTTATCGTTAGACAGTAGCCTCATGGCCGTGTTTATCTCTCTTTCTATACCTTTATCGTTAGACAGTACCCTCATGGCCGTGTTTATCTCTCTTTCTATACCTTTATCGTTAGACAGTAGCCTAATGGCCGTGTTTTTCTCTCTTTCTATACCTTACTCGTTACACAGTAGCCTCATGGCCGTGTTTATCTCTCTTTCTATACCTTTATCGTTAGACAGTAGCCTCATGGCCATGTTTATCTCTCTTTCTATACCTTACTCGTTAGACAGTAGCCTCATGGCCGTGTTTATCTCTCTTTCTATACCTTTATCGTTAGACAGTAGCCTCATGGCCATGTTTATCTCTCTTTCTATACCTTTATCGTTAGACAGTAGCCTCATGGCCATGTTCATCTCTCTTTCTATACCTTTATCGTTAGACAGTAGCCTCATGGCCGTGTTTATCTCTCTTTCTATACCTTTATCGTTAGACAGTAGCCTCATGGCCGTGTTCATCTCTCTTTCTATACCTTTATCGTTAGACAGTAGCCTCATGGCCGTGTTTATCTCTCTTTCTATACCTTTATCGTTACACAGTACCTCATGGCCGTGTTTATCTCTCTTTCTATACCTTTATCGTTAGACAGTAGCCTCATGGCCGTGTTCATCTCTCTTTCTATACCTTACTCGTTACACAGTAGCCTCATGGCCGTGTTTATCTCTCTTTCTATACCTTTATCGTTAGACAGTAGCCTCATGGCCGTGTTTATCTCTCTTTCTATACCTTTATCGTTAGACAGTAGCCTCATGGCCGTGTTTATCTCTCTTTCTATACCTTTATCGTTAGACAGTAGCCTCATGGCCGTGTTTATCTCTCTTTCTATACCTTTCTCGTTAGACAGTAGCCTCATGGCCGTGTTTATCTCTCTTTCTATACCTTTATCGTTAGACAGTAGCCTCATGGCCGTGTTTATCTCTCTTTCTATACCTCCTCGTTAGACAGTAGCCTCATGGCCGTGTTTATCTCTCTTTCTATACCTTTATCGTTAGACAGTAGCCTCATGGCCGTGTTTATCTCTCTTTCTATACCTTTATCGTTAGACAGTAGCCTCATGGCCGTGTTTATCTCTCTTTCTATACCTTTATCGTTAGACAGTAGCCTCATGGCCGTGTTTATCTCTCTTTCTATACCTTTATCGTTAGACAGTACCCTCATGGCCGTGTTTATCTCTCTTTCTATACCTTTATCGTTAGACAGTAGCCTCATGGCCGTGTTTGCTCTCTTTCTATACCTTACTCGTTAGACAGTAGCCTCATGGCCGTGTTTATCTCTCTTTCTATACCTTTATCGTTAGACAGTACCTCATGGCCGTGTTTATCTCTCTTTCTATACCTTTATCGTTTAGACAGTAGCCTCATGGCCGTGTTTATCTCTCTTTCTATACCTTTATCGTTAGACAGTAGCCTCATGGCCGTGTTTATCTCTCTTTCTATACCTTTATCGTTAGACAGTTACCTCATGGCCGTGTTTATCTCTCTTTCTATACCTTTATCGTTAGACAGTAGCCTCATGGCCGTGTTTATCTCTCTTTCTATACCTCCTCGTTATACAGTAGCCTCATGGCCGTGTTTATCTCTCTTTCTATACCTTTATCGTTAGACAGTAGCCTCATGGCCGTGTTTATCTCTCTTTATAAACCTTTATCGTTAGACAGTAGCCTCATGGCCGTGTTTATCTCTCTTTCTATACCTTACTCGTTAGACAGTAGCCTCATGGCCATGTTCATCTCTCTTTCTATACCTTACTCGTTACACAGTAGCCTCATGGCCGTGTTTATCTCTCTTTCTATACCTTTATCGTTAGACAGTAGCCTCATGGCCGTGTTTATCTCTCTTTCTATACCTTTATCGTTAGACAGTAGCCTCATGGCCGTGTTTATCTCTCTTTCTATACCTTTATCGTTAGACAGTAACCTCATGGCCGTGTTTATCTCTCTTTCTATACCTTTATCGTTAGACAGTAGCCTCATGGCCGTGTTTATCTCTCTTTCTATACCTTTATCGTTAGACAGTACCTCATGGCCGTGTTTATCTCTCTTTCTAAACCTTTATCGTTAGACAGTTACCTCATGGCCTGTGTTTATCTCTCTTTCTATACCTTTATCGTTAGACAGTAGCCTCATGGCCGTGTTTATCTCTCTTTCTATACCTTTATCGTTAGACAGTTACCTCATGGCCGTGTTTATCTCTCTTTCTATACCTTTATCGTTAGACAGTTACCTCATGGCCGTGTTTATCTCTCTTTCTATACCTTTATCGTTAGACAGTAGCCTCATGGCCGTGTTTATCTCTCTTTCTATACCTTACTCGTTACACAGTAGCCTCATGGCCGTGTTTATCTCTCTTTCTATACCTTTATCGTTAGACAGTACCTCATGGCCGTGTTTATCTCTCTTTCTATACCTTTCTCGTTAGACAGTAGCCTCATGGCCGTGTTTATCTCTCTTTCTATACCTTTATCGTTAGACAGTAGCCTCATGGCCGTGTTTATCTCTCTTTCTATACCTTTATCGTTAGACAGTTACCTCATGGCCGTGTTTATCTCTCTTTCTATACCTTTATCGTTAGACAGTAGCCTCATGGCCGTGTTTATCTCTCTTTCTATACCTTACTCGTTACACAGTAGCCTCATGGCCGTGTTTATCTCTCTTTCTATACCTTTCTCGTTAGACAGTTACCTCATGGCCGTGTTTATCTCTCTTTCTATACCTCCTCGTTATACAGTAGCTTCATGGCTGTGTTTATCTCTCTTTCTAAACCTCCTCGTTAGACAGTAGCCTCATGGCCGTGTTTATCTCTCTTTCTATACCTTTATCGTTAGACAGTAACATCATGGTTGTGTTTATCTCTCTTTCTATACCTCCTCGTTAGACAGTAACCTCATGGCCGTGTTTATCTCTCTTTCTATACCTTTATCGTTAGACAGTAGCCTCATGGCCGTGTTTATCTCTCTTTATAACCTTTATCGTTAGACAGTAGCCTCATGGCCGTGTTTATCTCTCTTTCTATACCTTTATCGTTAGACAGTAGCCTCATGGCCGTGTTTATCACTCTTTCTATACCTTTATCGTTAGACAGTAGCCTCATGGCCGTGTTTATCTCTCTTTCTCTACCTTTATCGTTAGACAGTAGCCTCATGGCCGTGTTATCTCTCTTTCTATACCTTTATCGTTAGACAGTAGCCTCATGGCCGTGTTTTTCTCTCTTTCTATACCTTACTCGTTAGACAGTACCCTCATGGCCGTGTTTATCTCTCTTTCTATACCTTTATCGTTAGACAGTAACCTCATGGCCGTGTTTATCTCTCTTTCTATACCTTTATCGTTAGACAGTAGCCTCATGGCCGTGTTTATCTCTCTTTCTATACCTTATCGTTAGACAGTACCTCATGGCCGTGTTTATTCTCTCTTCTATACCTTATCGTTAGACAGTAGCCTCAGGCCAGTGTCATCTCTCTTTCTATACCTTTATCGTTAGACAGTAGCCTCATGGCCGTGTTTATCTCTCTTTCTATACCTTTATCGTTACACAGTACCCTCATGGCCGTGTTTATCTCTCTTTCTATACCTTTATCGTTAGACAGTAGCCTCATGGCCGTGTTTTTCTCTCTTTCTATACCTTACTCGTTACACAGTAGCCTCATGGCCGTGTTTATCTCTCTTTCTATACCTTTATCGTTAGACAGTAACCTCATGGCCGTGTTTATCTCTCTTTCTATACCTTTATCGTTAGACAGTAGCCTCATGGCCGTGTTTTTCTCTCTTTCTATACCTTTATCGTTAGACAGTAACCTCATGGCCGTGTTTATCTCTCTTTCTATACCTTTATCGTTAGACAGTAACCTCATGGCCGTGTTTATCTCTCTTTCTATACCTTATCGTTAGACAGTAACCTCATGGCCGTGTTTATCTCTCTTTCTATACCTTTATCGTTAGACAGTAGCCTCATGGCCGTGTTTATCTCTCTTTCTATACCTTTATCGTTAGACAGTAGCCTCATGGCCGTGTTTATCTCTCTTTCTATACCTTTATCGTTAGACAGTAACCTCATGGCCGTGTTAATCTCTCTTTCTATACCTTTATCGTTAGACAGTTACCTCATGGCCGTGTTTATCTCTCTTTCTATACCTCCTCGTTAGACAGTAGCCTCATGGCCGTGTTTATCTCTCTTTTATACCTTCTCGTTTAACAGAGCTCCATGGGCCCTTTTTTATTCTCTTTCTATACCCTTTTGTTTGACAGAGCCTCATGGCCGTGTTTATCTCTCTTTCTAACTTTCGAGACAGTAGCCTCATGGCCGGTTTTTCTCCTTTTAACTTTTGTTAGAAGTTCCTATGGCCGGGTTTTTTTCCTTTTTTTACCTTATGTTTTGACAGAGCCCCCATGGCCGGTTTTACTCCTTTCTATCCTTTTTTCGTTTTACAGTAGTCATTTCCCTGTTTATCTTCTTTTATACCTTTCTCGTTAAAGTTACCTCATGGCCGTGTTTTTTTTTTCTATCCTTTTTGTTTTACAGTAGCTTTAGGGGGTTTTTTATCTCTTTCAAAACCCCCTGTTGACGTGCCCCCTGGCCGGTTTACTCTTTTTTACCTTTTTCGTTGACAGTACCTCAGGCGGGGTTTTTCTTTCTTTCTAACCTCCCCGTTTGAATAGCCTCATGGTTGTGTTTATCTCTCTTTCTATACCTTTTATCGTTAGACAGTAACCTCATGGCCGTGTTTATCTCTCTTTCTATACCTTTATCGTTAGACAGTAGCCTCATGGCCGTGTTTATCTCTCTTTCTATACCTTTATCGTTAGACAGTAGCCTCATGGCCGTGTTTATCTCTCTTTCTATACCTTTATCGTTAGACAGTAGCCTCATGGCCGTGTTTATCACTCTTCTATACCTTTCTCGTTACACAGTACCCTCATGGCCGTGTTTATCTCTCTTTCTATACCTTTATCGTTAGACAGTAACCTCATGGCCGTGTTTATCTCTCTTTCTATACCTTTATCGTTAGACAGTAGCCTCATGGCTGTGTTTATCTCTCTTTCTAAACCTCCTCGTTAGACAGTAACCTCATGGCCGTGTTTATCTCTCTTTCTATACCTCCTCGTTAGACAGTAGCCTCATGGCCGTGTTTATCTCTCTTTCTATACCTTTCTCGTTACACAGTACCCTCATGGCCGTGTTTATCTCTCTTTCTATACCTTTATCGTTAGACAGTAACCTCATGGCCGTGTTTATCTCTCTTTCTATACCTTTATCGTTAGACAGTAGCCTCATGGCCGTGTTTATCTCTCTTTCTATACCTTACTCGTTACACAGTAGCCTCATGGCCGTGTTTATCTCTCTTTCTATACCTTTATCGTTTTGCAGTACCCTCATGGCCGGGTTAATCTCTCTTTCTATACCTCCTCGTTACACAGTAGCCTCATGGCCGTGTTTATCTCTCTTTCTATACCTTTATCGTTAGACAGTAGCCTCATGGCCGTGTTTTTCTCTCTTTCTATACCTTTATCGTTAGACAGTACCTCATGGCCGTGTTTATCTCTCTTTCTATACCTCCTCGTTAGACAGTAGCCTCATGGCCGTGTTTATCTCTCTTTCTATACCTTACTCGTTAGACAGTAGCCTCATGGCCGTGTTTATCTCTCTTTCTATACCTTTATCGTTAGCACAGTTGCCTCATGGCCGTGTTTATCTCTCTTTCTATACCTTTATCGTTAGACAGTACCCTCATGGCCGTGTTTATCTCTCTTTCTATACCTTTATCGTTAGACAGTAGCCTCATGGCCGTGTTTATCTCTCTTTCTATACCTTACTCGTTAGACAGTAGCCTCATGGCCGTGTTTATCTCTCTTTCTATACCTTATCGTTAGACAGTAGCCTCATGGCCGTGTTTATCTCTCTTTCTATACCTTTATCGTTAGACAGTAGCCTCATGGCCGTGTTTATCTCTCTTTCTATACCTTTATCGTTAGACAGTAGCCTCATGGCCGTGTTTATCTCTCTTTCTATACCTTTATCGTTAGACAGTAGCCTCATGGCCGTGTTTATCTCTCTTTCTATACCTTTATCGTTAGACAGTAGCCCTCATGGCCGTGTTTATCTCTCTTTCTATACCTTATCGTTACACAGTAGCCTCATGGCCGTGTTTATCTCTCTTTCTATACCTTTATCGTTAGACAGTAGCCTCATGGCCGTGTTTATCTCTCTTTCTATACCTTTATCGTTAGACAGTAGCCTCATGGCCGTGTTTATCTCTCTTTCTATACCTTTATCGTTAGACAGTAGCCTCATGGCCGTGTTTATCTCTCTTTCTATACCTTTATCGTTAGACAGTAGCCTCATGGCCGTGTTTATCTCTCTTTCTATACCTTTATCGTTAGACAGTAGCCTCATGGCCGTGTTTATCTCTCTTTCTATACCTCCTCGTTACACAGTAGCCTCATGGCCGTGTTTATCTCTCTTTCTATACCTCCTCGTTAGACAGTAACCTCATGGCCGTGTTTATCTCTCTTTCTATACCTTTATCGTTAGACAGTAGCCTCATGGCCGTGTTTATCTCTCTTTCTATACCTTTATCGTTAGACAGTAGCCTCATGGCCGTGTTTATCTCTCTTTCTATACCTTTATCGTTAGACAGTAGCCTCATGGCCGTGTTTATCTCTCTTTCTATACCTTTATCGTTAGACAGTAGCCTCATGGCCGTGTTTATCTCTCTTTCTATACCTTTATCGTTAGACAGTAGCCTCATGGCCATGTTCATCTCTCTTTCTATACCTTTATCGTTAGACAGTTACCTCATGGCCGTGTTTATCTCTCTTTCTATACCTTACTCGTTAGACAGTAGCCTCATGGCCGTGTTTATCTCTCTTTCTATACCTTTATCGTTAGACAGTAGCCTCATGGCCGTGTTTATCTCTCTTTCTATACCCTACTCGTTACACAGTAGCCTCATGGCCGTGTTTATCTCTCTTTCTATACCTTTATCGTTAGACAGTAACCTCATGGCCGTGTTTATCTCTCTATCTATACCTTTATCGTTAGACAGTAACCTCATGGCCATGTTCATCTCTCTTTCTATACCTTTATCGTTAGACAGTAGCCTCATGGCCGTGTTTATCTCTCTTTCTATACCCTTACTCGTTACACAGTAGCCTCATGGCCGTGTTTATCTCTCTTTCTATACCTTTATCGTTAGACAGTAACCTCATGGCCGTGTTTATCTCTCTATCTATACCTTTATCGTTAGACAGTAACCTCATGGCCATGTTCATCTCTCTTTCTATACCTTTATCGTTAGACAGTAACCTCAAGGCCATGTTCATCTCTCTTTCTATACCTTTATCGTTAGACAGTAACCTCATGGCCATGTTCATCTCTCTTTCTATACCTTTATCGTTACACAGTAGCCTCATGGCCGTGTTTATCTCTCTTTCTATACCTTTATCGTTAGACAGTAGCCTCATGGCCGTGTTTATCTCTCTTTCTATACCTTTATCGTTAGACAGTTACCTCATGGCCGTGTTCATCTCTCTTTCTATACCTTTATCGTTAGACAGTAGCCTCATGGCCGTGTTTATCTCTCTTTCTATACCTTTACTCGTTAGACAGTAGCATCATGGCCGTGTTTATCTCTCTTTCTATACCTTACTCGTTACACAGTAGCCTCATGGCCGTGTTTATCTCTCTTTCTATACCTTTATCGTTAGACAGTTGCCTCATGGCCGTGTTTTTCTCTCTTTCTATACCTTTATCGTTAGACAGTTGCCTCATGGCCGTGTTTTTCTCTCTTTCTATACCTCCTCGTTATACAGTAGCCTCATGGCCGTGTTTATCTCTCTTTCTATACCTTTATCGTTAGACAGTAACCTCATGGCCGTGTTTATCTCTCTTTCTATACCTTTATCGTTAGACAGTAGCCCTCATGGCCGTGTTTAAACTCCTTTCAACCCTTTTTTCTCGTTTCACAGGCCTCAGGGGGTGTTTTTCTTTTTTTATACCTTTATTTTTGACATTTTCCTCAGGCCCTGTTTTTTCTTCTTTCTATACCCTTTTTCCCTTTTGCGTACCCTCTGGCCGGGGGAATTCTTTTTACCTCCTCGTTACACAGTAGCCTCATGGCCGTGTTTATCTCTCTTTCTATACCTTTCTCGTTAGACAGTTACCTCATGGGCCCTGTTTTCTCTTTCTATACCTTATTTTATACAGTAGTTTAGGCTTTTGTTTATCTCTCTTTTAAAAACCCCTCGTTTGACGTAGCCAAAGGCCCTGTTTTTTTTTCTCTCTTCATACCTTTCTCGTTAGACAAGCCCAGGCCGTGTTTTTTATTTCAAACCCCTCGTTAGCAGTAGCCTCAGGCGTTTTATCTCTCTTTTAAAATTTTTCGTTAGACGTAAACCCAGGCCGGTTTTTCTTCTTTCTATACCTTTTTTGTTTGACAGTAGCCTCATGGCCGTGTTTATCTCTCTTTCTATACCTTTATCGTTAGACAGTAGCCTCATGGCCGTGTTTATCTCTCTTTCTATACCTTTATCGTTAGACAGTAGCCTCATGGCCGTGTTTATCTCTCTTTCTATACCTTTCTCGTTACACAGTACCCTCATGGCCGTGTTTATCTCTCTTTCTATACCTTTATCGTTAGACAGTAACCTCATGGCCGTGTTTATCTCTCTTTCTATACCTTTATCGTTAGACAGTAGCCTCATGGCTGTGTTTATCTCTCTTTCTAAACCTCCTCGTTAGACAGTAGCCTCATGGCCGTGTTTATCTCTCTTTCTATACCTCCTCGTTAGACAGTAGCCTCATGGCCGTGTTTATCTCTCTTTCTATACCTTTCTCGTTACACAGTACCCTCATGGCCGTGTTTATCTCTCTTTCTATACCTTTATCGTTAGACAGTAACCTCATGGCCGTGTTTATCTCTCTTTCTATACCTTTATCGTTAGACAGTAGCCTCATGGCTGTGTTTATCTCTCTTTCTAAACCTCCTCGTTAGACAGTAGCCTCATGGCCGTGTTTTTCTCTCTTTCTATACCTTTATCGTTAGACAGTTACCTCATGGCCGTGTTTATCTCTCTTTCTATACCTTTCTCGTTTTGCAGTACCCTCATGGCCGGGTTAATCTCTCTTTCTATACCTCCTCGTTATACAGTAGCTTCATGGCTGTGTTTATCTCTCTTTCTAAACCTCCTCGTTAGACAGTAGCCCCATGGCCGTGTTTATCTCTCTTTCTATACCTTTCTCGTTAGACAGTAGCCTCATGGCCGTGTTTTTCTTTCTTTCTATACCTCCTCGTTAGACAGTAGCCTCATGGCCGTGTTTATCTCTCTTTCTATACCTTTTTCGTTAGACAGTAACCTCATGGCCGTGTTTATCTCTCTTTCTATACCTTTTTCGTTAGACAGTAGCCTCATGGCCGTGTTTATCTCTCTTTCTATACCTTTATCGTTAGACAGTAGCCTCATGGCCGTGTTTATCTCTCTTTCTATACCTTTATCGTTAGACAGTAGCCTCATGGCCGTGTTTATCTCTCTTTCTATACCTTTATCGTTAGACAGTAGCCTCATGGCCGTGTTTATCTCTCTTTCTATACCTTTCTCGTTACACAGTACCCTCACGGCCGTGTTTATCTCTCTTTCTATACCTTTATCGTTAGACAGTAACCTCATGGCCGTGTTTATCTCTCTTTGTATACCTTTATCGTTAGACAGTAGCCTCATGGCTGTGTTTATCTCTCTTTCTAAACCTCCTCGTTAGACAGTAGCCCCATGGCCGTGTTTATCTCTCTTTCTATACCTCCTCGTTACACAGTAGCCTCATGGCCGTGTTTGCCTCTCTTTCTATACCTCCTCGTTAGACAGTAACCCCATGGCCGTGTTTATCTCTCTTTCTATACCTTTATCTTTAGACAGTAACCTCATGGCCGTGTTTATCTCTCTTTCTATACCTTTATCGTTAGACAGTAGCCTCATGACCATGTTTATCTCGATTTCTATACCTTTATCGTTAGACAGTAGCCTCATGGCCGTATTTATCTCTCTTTCTATACCTTTATCGTTAGACAGTTGCCTCATGGCCGTGTTTATCTCTCTTTCTATACCTTTATCGTTAGACAGTAGTACCATGGCCATTGTCATCCATTTTTCTATACCCTCCTCGTTATACAGTAACCTCATGGATTTTAAAAACTTTACTGATTTTGAGAACATATTGACATTTTTAAGTATTTGACTGGCGTTTTTAAAAACAGATGTTGATAATGTTTAAGTCTTTGATACAGTTTTTGATAACGAATTTTAGGATATTTCAAAGTCTTAAACTTTTTTGACAGATGTTAGAAGATATTTATGTCTTCGACAACAGTTTTACTCCGTACATGTAGATGGTAATTTCAATGGCCTGATGACGCCGATCGTCTATCAAAACATCATATATCTGTGTTGCTAGGAGACGTACACAAAACGGCTAATGGACATTATACACCAGCACGATCCTCAAAACCAGCCGCTCTTTCTGTATGTGGCCTATCAGAATGTCCACTCGCCCTTACAGGTAATGTGTTGTCACCTGTACAGGTAATGTGTAGCAAAACAAGTTATATAATTGAAACTTATTATTATTCTTATTTATGCACCATTTCTTTGGCCCTTACATATCATTATTTCAATATTGCTGAATAAATACATTTCTTGATCAATGTTTACTATCGTTTTTCGTTAACCTCGCCAAATATGTCCTATTTTTCAAGGCACTGATAATATATATATATTTTTTTTTTTTTTTGACAATTTAATATGATATTGCTAAATTGTTTTCCTTATTGCTGAAGGTTCCCCAACATTATGAAGACCTACACTCACATATCCCTAATGCCAATCGTAGGTCGTTTACAGGTAAGCTATACTGTCAGTTACTTATTCGCATGGACATGTATTATTTTTCTTGATTGAAATACCAGTATATCACGCAAAGCGTTAATATATTAAAGTATTGCTGTTTGACAACCAATTGAGAGTCAAATACAGCAGAATCAACAGAATTAAACAGGTGAGGACAGTAGACGACTAATCATGTCATCTTATCCTAGAATGAGCCTACGGAAGTATAGGCATCGTATAAACACTGTAAGTCTGTAAATAATTGTTTTAGGTATGTCATTAACTTAATATATTCAAGTGTTAAGTAGAAAGCTTGGGGTTTTACGGAAAGTGGGAAAGATTTGGTTTGGTTTTATATTGTTAAACATCCAATCAACAGCTATGGTCTTTATGCATGTTTGAATGTATGTGTGTATGTGTTTTAGGAGGCTGCGGCACTTTCGTGTTTGTCTCCTTGTGATAGCGATAATCTGATGCCGACTTTATAGTGCTACCTCACTGAAGCGTACTGCTGAAAACATCCAGCATAACAACACCTTACTCGGTCACATTATACTGACAATGGATGAACCAGCCGCCTCGCTCCCAAAAAAGCAGGAATGGACACGTCTGCCCGGGTACAGAACCGAAAGCCTTGATCAAAGGCCCAAAGTGAAGAAGTGTCAAGAGAGACATTAAAACAAGTTGTTTAGAAAGAAGATATCCCAAATTTAGTCGCTTCCTATGATTTCTAACTCACTCATAGAATCAAACGAATCCCCATATGTTAATTGTATGGTCGTTTATGTTAGACAGTAAGTATACAAGATATAACCTTGGAATAACTATGTAATTTCCCACATTAATAAATAATTGTTATTTGATCACAGGTATGGTAAATGCAATGGACGATTCTTTTGGCAACATTACAGCCGCCCTCAAAGCAGGTGGATATTGGGACAACCTCCTTATCATCTTTACATCAGATGTAATTACTATTTATTGACATAAGTATTAGTGTTTTAAAGCAAATTATGCACATTCCATTCATTATACCCCAAAGTAGTTTGTAATTGACGATATGGAGCTCTACCTGTGTTATCAATAATTAGTGTCGTCAGGAAAAATACGCTGATCCTGAAATGTCAGAGTTATCCCGCCTAACGTTGAACTCTCCCTGTACTTTTCAAGGTTTTATACGTTAGACATATTGTAAGTTTATTACTTACCCTCGTTTTATCAATTTTGAGTCAGAATTATGGTTTGGTTAGTATGTCTGTAATCTTTGTTGCTATTGAATATTGATGACAGAGATGATTATTTCTGAAAACAAAATATCTTTTTATGGTTGTGATTGCCTGTAATAGAACGAGTGAGCCTGATCGTATTTCGAAATTCCCGGTGGCATATCACTGTCGCTACCATTTTACGACAAACCGCCGCTTTCAGAAATTAGTAGGATTGTCCTCACACACCTGATCCTGAGTAATATACTCACCGTAACAAAACTTCCGTTTTTGCTTTTGTTTTTTGTTGTTGTGGTTTTCTGTTTTGTTTTGTTTTGGGGTTTTGTTTTTCACGGTGGTTTTTTTTTTTTTTTTTTTTTACTTTTTGTGATTTTTTTTAGTAAAATATGTGGACAAATACATTCGAATCATCTAGATATGCTTGTGGTTTAGCACTTAATTATGTACAAAGCCATAAAAACTCGGGTTCGAATTCCTCTTACCTTCATAACAATACCGTGATATATTCCTTATTTGGGTATATTTTACAATGGCGATCGATACATATCCAGAATGGCGGCGCAATAACTGAAGGCGGTAATAACTGGCCACTGAGAGGTAACAAGGGTACACTGTGGGAGGGAGGCACCCGAGTACCGGGATTCGTGTATAGTCCTACCCTCCTGGCAAAGACTGGCTATACCAATTCTGAGTGAGTATATTGGCGTTATATTAAACTAAAGGACTTGTTCAGTTATTGTTTGTATTTTAAAGGGCTATCAACTCATTAGGGCCAATAAATGACGAGTTAAAATGGGCGTTAAGCGAAACATGAAATATGTAAATCAAATCACTTATGTAGTTGAATTAAGATAATTATGACTATGGTCAATCACATCTGTGGTACGGACCGACATTAATATTTGTAGTCTATATGAGTTTTCCAACTGAACGAAATACCATGCCGCTTGATTATAAACGTTTTGTTCAGTTGGCTGTTTGGTTTAACGGTTTCAATGTCTTTCATTGATATATTAAAAAAAAAAGTGTAGTCAGATATGGATGACGTCGACTGACGGTAATTCAGGTTTCTCTGCACAACTTTTGTCCCATCAAACAGAATCCTTGGTTAATTGGTTTATGTATATAATTGCTTATTCAATTAAATGCTGACTTTATAGTGCTATATATTCACAGTATGCAATAATGTTTTATTTCTAGAATGATACATGCTGTCGACTGGTTTCCGACAATACTAACAGCTGCTGGGGGCATAACTGGTAAATACAAGACACATGGGAGAGTGTATATCTGTCAGACTATCGTTACACTGTACTCAGTATTAACATACATGTGGGCGAGTTTGATGTTTTATTTACTTTCGTATTTCGTTTATAGTGTTATTATCACCATATAAACACATATAAAAAAAACAATGTTAAGATATAGAAGGGGCGCGCACTATATATGAGATTTTAAAAGAATGTGAATCTAAATTATTCTGAACCGAATAACGAATACTTCAAGACCTTGAAGCCCATCAGCAGGGCTTACCATCCCCTTTGAAAGTGTTTTGGAAAAGACGCTGATGAAAATCACCTGCTCACTATTTCACCGCTCCCCACCTCCACCCCAACCCCTCTTTCCGGTTGCATATTAAAATTGGTATTTAAGATAGTCCACAGATATTTTGGATCATCTTTAGAAGGTTTCTAATTTTATGTTTTATTGTGTTGAGGTATATTTTTAAACACTTATTTATCTATTTCTTATATTGTTTACTTTTAGATTTCATTTTTTCCTATTTGCTTCATTTTAACCCTGCTGTATTCCCTTTTCGATGTATGGAATTCTTTCCTCAACTGGTCACATTTATCAGTGTACTATGTTTTTTGTAGTTTTTTTCCCTTATTGTTGGTGTTAGTATTTTTATACGTGTATTTGGTCAGTTTGTGTATTAGCTAATCGATCAAGTACACTATTTAATAGATCAATATTGTTATTTCGGTTAATTGATATAAAGTCTATAAAATTATTTTTAGAGTCATTTTTTTCATTTAACATAGTCATCATTTACTGTTTCTGTATTATGAAAGTTTTGGGTACTAGTTATAGTTTATTGCTGACCCACAGATAATAAATTCAATCCTACAATGTACATCTGAAAACAAGGGGTCAAAGTCTGAAATTACAAACTCATTTATACAACGAAATAACTCCGAGGAAACCAACAGATAATCTATACCTGTCGAGTTATTACATACTAGTTTTGCCGATGTACTGGTCTTTTCCTATTCTACCGTTGGCAATATACATACATACATACATACATACATACATACATACATACATACATACATACATACATACATGGTTATATCTTGCTAAAGGTATATGCTCATCAATGTTCATTGTGGTCAATATTTAAAATACGAACAAGACTATTGACCGGTTCAATAAAATCTTATTTCAATTGCGTCTTGGAATTGAAATGTCCGATTAAAGCAACTTATGTATTGCCGTTCGAGAAATCAATAATTTCTCGCTCTAGCTCAGAAAAAGCATCAACAGCATCTGAATCCTTAGGAGTTTCGGGTGGAATATACACATTACCAAGCAGTATATTATAATCGATATTTAGCAGTGATTTCGACAAAAGTATCCATTGTACGTATTCAGAACTACTTTTTTTAAGCTGTAATGAGTGTTCAATACTTTTATTGAAAACTATAACAATACCAACTGATTTTCTTTTATATTTAGTCCGATGTAATTACAATTCAGCATGGACAGTGTCTATCAATGGGTAAAACAATGTAATTCGATTTGATTTGACAGATCACCACATGGATGGTATTAGTCAGTGGGACATGCTTCAGCACGGAACGCATTCGGCCAGAACGGAGTTTGTCTACAATATAGATGACATCAGCGGTAATGCAGCCATTAGGTCAGTACACATGGACACCTTATCCATTATCAGAGAAAGTAAGCATGTATTTCAATCTTAAAGGAACTTCCGTTCCAATTTCTTTTTGACTTTTGATTTGGCCTTCGAACTAGTTGTATTGATGAACATCAATGGTCGTGATGACAGGGACTCGGGCGTGGCACTTCTCTTTTCTATCTCCCGTAGGCTGAATCAATAAAAGCACACACGAACCCCGCTTGTCATTGTCCTTACCTCAGTTAACACATGTTTGCAATCATATTTCTCCATAGCATTCTGCACATCTATCCTCCAGGAGTTACGCCCACTTTCGCTCTTTGCAACCCCGAAATATGTCATGGCAAACAACAAGCTATTCGAAGATATATGCCAGTAAAAGATCAGACAAATCGATAAGCTGATTTTAAAGATCATTGATGAGCGACAGCCAAGTCTAATCCGGTCAATTAAGCAACACGGCAATACTGCGGTTTGTTTGATGTACATAAAAGGATAAAAAAAAATATATACTGGCAAAAATAAAGGAATCGTTATTTACGAGGGTTGCGGTGACAACTTTCAATTTTGTCATGACATATTATGGGGTTTAAGGAGTGAAAATGACCGTGAAGCCCTGATGTATCGAGGGTTGGGGTAAAGAGAGAGAAAGTAAACGTAACTCCTGGCGTATGGAGGATGTTCTCGCCGTGATTGTTCTGCAAAACCCCCATGTGGCCATTCAAATTATGACTACACAAGATTAGAAATACATAATGTATACCCAAATGTTTTTATTCTCGCTGTATTCCGTTTTGAAGGATATATATCATGCTTCACGCTGACTGAAATATGTTTCATACATATTCCGTGTATCAAATTCATTACCCTTCAACGTATAATACAGTGGCCTTTCGTTGATTGTTGTGATTGTTGATATATGATCAGTACAATTTATTTAATAAATATTTTTAAATGCACATTTTCAAAATAAAACTGACTTAAAAATCAAAATAAGAAATAACTAATAGATAAACATTCACAAACTGAAATCCTGTTGTCATGGTTGGGTTGTTTGTAAGACCGGATAAAGAGTTTAAACAAGAGTTTTTTAAGGTAGACACTAGCATAGGTAGATACCAATTATTCTGTTTGTCAGATGGCCGTAAATCAATTTTCTATGAGTGGTCGATTTGCACAGTGGTAACCCCTCGCCTTTCACCTAGGTAACCGTGGTTCGATTCACCGATCGGATATGAAAAGGATGGGGTCATCTGCCTTACCACGTGGGTTTTCTCTGGGTACACCGGTTTCATCCAACAATAAGACTTCTAGCGCGCTTCTGGCCGGGCTAACAAAAGTGACTAACATAGGTTGATAATCTTGTTTTGCAATTTTTGTAAAATAAAGGAAATAAATAATAATTAACATACAACTATCTGCATTTTAGAGTCGGTGACTACAAACTTATCACTGGGAATGGAGGGGTCAGAAACGACTGGTATCCGGTGAATGGCCATATTCATCACCACCACCATACGACAACCTCCGGATCCACGTCGCCACAACTTTTTAACTTGAGAGGTAACATAATATTCTAGATTGATTTGGTTAAGTATTGTTTAACGTTTTATCAACAGTTTTGATTATTTAAGGACGTTGTCTTCGTATGCGAGATGCATGCTTGTGCGTGTTTTGTTGTTGATGAGTATCATATATCGGTATTAGATATCATAATATCCAAATACCATTCCGAAATATGTACCGGCATTTGTTTCTATGCTGTATGACTGTAAGATATAATTCTAGGATCTGGAATATTTCTTCTTCCGTAGGTTTCCATTGACACTGCCTCACTTTTGACTTTTACTTGAGCGGAATGCTTTGGGTTCTGTTCCTTGGTCATAGCAGTCTCTTAAAAGAGCAATTTCTACTGCTTTACGCCCAGCAGTTTTCGAGCGGGACGATTGCTTATAATGTGACCGGCAGTATCTTCTGCAGTATGCTACAGTGAGGAAGTCGACATCAGTTCCACGCGGTTATAAATACGAACATACCTCGATCCCCTTAAACACACACTCATACACCCACCCTCACACCCTCACATACACCAAGCATGTATCTCGCACACAGGAGAGGCTCATGACCTTATATGAAAATAGATGTTTGTAGGACGTACCCATAACCTTCTGAAAGTTATTTTATAGAATGCAGCAAAGAGCAATTGATAGAAAATAGAAAATCTCGGGAACAAGATCCGAAAGTGAGCTTTGTGTCAGAATGAATTGGTGTATACCGTAGAATGGACAGTGTCGATGACACGGGTAGAAGTGTAAAGATATATCTTATGTCCATTGTATACAACTTAGAGCGTCTGAATGGACAGTGTCGATGACACAGGTAGAAGTGTAAAGATATCTCTTATGTCCATTTTATACAACTTAGAGCGTCTATCTGTACGATGAAGTTGTGTGATGCCATCATAAACGCTAACAAACGATAATGATTCCTCCGTCAATTATTTCGGTGGTTCAGTTATTTTCAGAACCATGACATCCCGGCTGTTCCATATAGCTATACCGATATGGTTTTCCATCAAAAGGTTGCTTCTTTATAGGACTTACATTATCATAACGTCAGGTATATTCGGTATGGAGATAGCGCTTTGTAGTCTCCTTACAGTTGACTCTACATAGTCGTTTCCTGTAATGCTGAGATCCCCGTATCAGAACCTTGAAATAGCCCGATATCGATGAACCAAATTTCAATTATGATATGCTGTAAACGTACATATTTTAGCGGTTATTTCATTTTGGCGCCCAATTATGATTGCGCTAATTGTAGTTTATCTACATTGGTTTATTTAATTCATCATTCCGTTTTCTGTTTTTATTTTATTTTTTTGCGCTAAAATTAAGAACGTTTACAGTATTATTGACGTAAACACCTCCACGTCAAGATTAACCTGTTGTCACTGTTAAGTGGTTATTCGGTTTTTACCTTATTTTTCTTTATGCAAAGCCGCTTTTCATTAACTCTGCTACTGTTCCCTATATTTCCGTCTTTGTGGTTAAGCGCTGGGACCTTGAGTATTTCAGAATGAGGAGGTAATCTTCCGTGTGATATATATTGTTGCACAACTTACAACTGATTGTGGTGTAAAGCTGTCTGTCCCTTCCCAGTTAAATTTTATGTCTCTTTAATGTAAGAGTGCTGATACACTACAGTAGACGTAAATTAACCATGGTATTCATAAAAAACAATGTTGTCAATTCAAGTTTATTTATTACGTTGCGAATAATGATGAAGACATTGACACTCTCGCAGCGTGAATAATTTACACGTGTTTCTCGGTAAATCAGTTCCAACGGCTGCTTATGTAATCTTTTGTGGTAAGGCTAAGTTACCTATGATAATTCGTTGTGGGGAAATATTTCACTTTCTATGAATGTCGTTTATTTAACATTTAGTTGTAAGTGGCTTCTGTCTGGATATCTAAAGGCCGTCAACCGCTCCTGCGTCAACTGTGTTTTGACATAGTATTAATGTGTACATAGTCATGCAGAGACTTTAACTAACTAACTGAATGTAAAATAATGTTTAATTGTGACGGTGGATTTCATGTAAACAATGAAATATTGATATAAACATTACACGTATAATAAAGAAAGTTGTCATAGAACATGTTTTAGTCCATACCACTATCAGAAGATGCTGAACCTTTAATGATTTATCACAAAGATGGCGATTGCCAATGAATGATGGTCGTGAGTGACTTGCTTGAGACCTATGCTCTAACCAAGTTTGGTAAACGCGAGAGGACAAACTACTAGTTTCTGTCAGTGGCCCTACAAATATTGAGAAACTAATACAAGAAATCGTATTTTAAAAGTACTCAGAAATAATATTTTAATACCATACCAGCAGTTTCTATTTTTGAAAAAACTAGTAAGCAAGCGTATAAATGCACATCACCAAATGCACATCACCAAATCGATGATTGCAGTCATAGTTGTATCAGTGCCCAACGCAAACAGGCCATCTTGGACAAGTGATCTTTATTAATCCGCTTTCACTTTCCAAGAGTTAGTCACCAGATCCGTTGCCATGACAAAGTCCCAAAATCGGTCTTCCGTCTTGTCCTACTAGACTGTCGAACTTCCGTCGACGAGGGGGTATCAACGTCCTCACCTCCTCAATAACAATGTGTTCCTACCCATTGAACTCTAGGTCCTTAGTAGAAGTTCCCTCAGCGTTTTCTCCCATGGTCGACTAATGATCTACAGGGTCGCCTTTGTCGACATTCGGTGGAACATCGGGCGGATCCAGTAGCTGGTGAGATACCGACAATCACAATTCCCCTTCCCCCTCACTATCGTCAATGGTTTCCTCGTCCAACCTATTGTCCGCGGATAAGCTCCGTGGAAGTGGAGGCTGATTCCTGATCCGGGGCTTAGGTGTTGGCATCGGCTTTGGTTTAGGTGGTGTCCTTGTTTCGTTCAAGATGCCCAATAGGCAGTTGTAGATTCCCTGTTCTCTTCCGAACCTCGCGGTTTTCCTTCCTGACCTGGTTGAATTCACCTCCAATAGGTCGGCTAACAAAGGCAACTATCATAACCACAGGCGCTTGCATAGAAAATGCGATTTTCAAAAAAAAAAAAAAAAAAATTGATATGACTGTGGTATGTGTAATCTGTTAAGCTCAGGGGTTGGCAACTCCGCCACGAGCGAAACAGCAGACCACCACACTTCAATCGACTAAAAAACACTTTTAATCAAACTGACACGGCGCACACTATATGCGACTGTCATCAGAAAACATTCATCTTTAACCTACCGTGCCACTCAATACGAATTGTTACATCCAAAACACAATAATCCGTGAAAACATCGCCGAATTCCTCGCTCAGAACGCCATTTTTCAAACGGCTCCCTCAGCCTGTCCAGATTCTTCATTTACATACGGGGTTGAAAGGTCATGCGATTATATAATCGACTGTCACCAGGTGCAGTTTTTGGGGCCATCTCGGCATACTTTATTTTACATGTGCATGCACAGGCCGTCGTTTGCGATATCGCGGACTAATAAGATAAAATGTTTTAATGCCATGCAGTGATGAGATCGTCCTTTCCTTTTCTTCAACTGCATCATTTCGGTAGTTGTTGAACTTCGTTTTCAATCAAAAAGATTGCATATAACGGTGCTCAATAACTTGTTCAAGACAGGGCCGGGACATTATACGTATACCATGAACAAGCAGTATCAGTTGAAATTTTTCGAAGTTAAAATTTGGATGGGGTAATAGCTGATAGTTGTTTGATATTTTGATTTTTTATTGTACTTGCCGTCTATTTAGGGCTATGCATATCTTCAAATTAAAAAAATGGACCCCTACATGACTAGTTAAAAATATATAGACCACACATAATACCGATAAGAATAAGAGGTTGTTCTGGGTATTCTGGCGTTAGTCCTAAAATACTATAAAAGTCTGGCGTTGACACAAAATAACTACTACTGCCCCTCAAGTATTCTCTTTTCTTTCTCATTTCAATTCAGTTTCATAATTCTGTAAGCATTTCAGCCAGCTAGATTATTATTAGAGTAGCGTTCGATGCTTACACACTCAATTAATCAGGTAATTCATCAATAACTTAAATTTTATATATGCGAGCGATGTAAAGTGGAATTAATGGATAATCAGTAGTACAAAGAATACTTTACAATGCGTTAAACTCTTTGACATTGTCACTGGCGGATTTAAAGCGCACTCGCATTACCACTTATTTACTGGACCCCCCCCCCCCCCCCCCCCCCCTAACGTTCAAAATAATGAATAATTTATTATTATAAATCATCGTTCATCGACGAAACTCTTCAAATAAGCAAGCGAGCCGAAGCATTTTCCGGACAAAATTCATGCGGAGATGACCCCCAAAAGTACACCTGACGACTGACGATCATATAATCGCATGACCTTTGAACCCCGTATGTAAATGAAGAATCTGGACAGGCTGAGGGAGCCGTTTGAAAAATGGCGTTCTGAGCGAGGAATTCGGCGATGTTTACACGGATTATTGTGTTTTGGATGTAACAATTCGTATTGAGTGACACGGTAGGTTAAAGATGAATGTTTCCTGATGACGGTTGTATATAGTGTGCACCGTGTCAGTTTGAATAAATGTGTTTTTTAGTCGATTGAAGTGATGTGGGGTGCCGTTTTGCTCGTGGCGGAGTTGCCAACCTTGAGCTTAACAGATTACACATACCACTGTCAAATAAAAAAAAATGAAAATCACATTTTCTATGCAAGCGCCTGAGATCATAACCAGGTCTCCCACAGACACACAAGCTCCTGGTACCCGTTTATCATATCCAGCCCCTTGTTTTTTCTTCATTGTTTGTTGCTTTTAACAGGGCTATGTTGTACGCGTTCTGTAGTCTCCATAGATCTGCTACATACTTGCTGAAGGTAGCCTTGGATACATCCAAATCGTTGAATGCAAAATCTACTGGTTACCTCGGTTCACGACCACACATTTAGTGGAATGGAAACAAACCCAGTGTTGTCATTCTTTGTAGCATTATACGACTGCACTAATGCTGCGATATGAGATTACCAGCCTAGATTTTGAGCGTGTTCCGAAATCCCTGGTATGTTCAAGAGTGTACGGTTGAAGCGCTCACATTGGCTATGTCCTTGAGGATGGTAGGGGGATTATTTTGGGTTGTTTTATTCCGGTCAATTCTCTTTTGTATCCCGTGCATCCCGTAGTGAACAATTAAATTATTTGATTACGCATCAGCGGCTGTCTTGGACGTCTGGTTCTCGGTAGGAAAGGCTACCTTGTGAAATGATCTGTGATCACTGAATGCTTCCATCCGAAGGCTCCAGTGTTAAGAGGTCCATGCAGACTACCTCCAAGTGTTGTGATGTAGATATGGAAACTAACAGTGCCTTTCATTGCCTGGTGTTTTGCCTCTGGCCTTATGGACATCCTTTCAGATTCTGTCTCATTCGGTAACTGGGACAGGACGTCTAATTTCCCAGGTCTACATTTGATGGTAAAGTTTAATATTGACAATGCAGCTAGTCAACGTTGTCCAGTGGCGTCCAACTTCGCACTGGTTAAAACGTAGGTTAGAGGATTTTTGTCTGTAAGGACTGTGGATTAGTGTTGGTACATCTAGTCTTGGAATTCTTGAAATTTCGGTTACAGCTTACCTCATGGCCAGGAACTCCAGCTTGTGAGCAGGATAGTTCTTTTCTTAACGAGATAGTCAAACGCTAGCGTATCCTGATAGTAGGCATTCAACACGAATTATTTGTCATAATCAGGGTAGGCTAAGACTGGACTGATAGCGTTGATAGCGCTTGAACTGTATAAATGCTGTCTCGTTAATTTCCACCTAGATCCAATCTTTCTTGTCAGATGTCTTCCCCTTTTTAGCAGATCCTTACTCCTTCCTTGGTGTTGGCATGAGATTGGTAAGGGGATGGTTTGTCTATGAATTTCCGAAAGTAGCCGGCGAAACCAAGAAATCTACGAACATCCTAAGGACAGGTCGATGTCTTCCAGTTTCTGATCTTTTAAACCGTCTCTTGGTCTGTTTCGATCCCATCCTCACTAACGAAAAATGCCAGGATTTCACTTTTCGTTGAAAGAATGAACATTGCTTTGGAATAAGTTGTATCCCATGCTGTTTAAGTACCCTCGTGAGATTTTGGAGATGTTGAAGAAAATATGATTATATCGTGCAGCATATGAAGCAATCAGCCATATGGAGCTTAACAAGGCACCGTTCCATAAATCCATGATAAATGGCTTGGAAATTCGCCAAAAGACCAAAAGTCACTCGATTGAATTCGTAAAACCCAAGTGCGCCAACGGTAAATGTACAGAGTACAGAAAAAATAAACTTTGCTCCCAAGACAGTGTCTAGAATTTCTTTAATCCGTGTTAGAGCATATGTATCTCTGATCGTCTTTTGGTTTAGTTGACGATAGTCAATACACATCGTGAGTTGACCATTCTTCTTGCGTGCCAATACCAATCCAGAACTCAGACTCTTATCAAAGCCATACTAATCATTGATTAAATTTCGATAACTTCCTCCGCTAGAGATCGAACCCGAAATTGCTGTGTTGACTGTTAGATAACCTTGTAACTTGATATGTTCACTGTTGAGTCATTCGGTAATTTGATGTATTTACTGATGAATAACGCTGTAACTTGATGTGTTCACTGTTGGGTCACCCGGTAACTTGATATATATACTGTTTGATAATCTTGTAACTTGATGTGTTTACTGTTCTATAACCTTGTAACTGGATGTATTCCCGGGGGAGCGGGCGCTATCGCCTTACAGTACCCATGTGTGTATCCAATGAGATGTCAGTATTATGTAATGTAATTAATTATCTGTTAATCCTCAGATGACCCGACCGAGCACCATGACATCTCCAGTCAACACCCCGACATCGTCAGTAACCTAGAGGCCAAGCTAGCCAACTACAGAAAAACACAGATGACTGCACAGAATCCGGATCAGATCCAACATATATTGCATCAGTACAATAATGTGTGGACTCCGGGTTGGTGTTGAATAAAATCGCATGGAAAATTGTTTGATTTTTTATTTATATATATAACCACGACCGCTACAAATCCGCTCCCGCTCATCACACTGGGAAACAGAGACTTCCTACCAGTCCCTTAGTTTTTCATTAATAATGGCTCCGTTAAATTCTAATACTAGATAATCTCCCCTTAATTTTCAATTTAAGATTCAGAAGTTTCCTAGTGGCCAAATTTCATCAAGCTCAATTTTATCATTATTTTAATAGAGACAGGAGGCCAGCCTAAGGGAAATTCCGTCTGCAGGATTTTGGTTCACAAATATTGACTTTTGTTCTCTGCCTCGGTTGATCAAAACCACACACTGCTAGTACATGCCACATTTTAATAGTCTTTTGTATTATTTGTTTTTAAATTCTCTTATCAAGTACCTAGTGCTATAGGAGAGATTGTTCACATGTACTTGAATAATCAAGCCACCTTAACACAACAGCATTTAACCCTACATGTATTTACAAACCTGTCAGTATATACACTCCAACTTAAGGTGTTATGGTGTCCATTACTCTTATAACCCTTATAACATAGATCTATCAAATATCTCGTTTATTACGTCAACTACTTTGTCTCGTTTGTTATTGTGTATATGTAATTGTTAAATTTATGGTGACCCAGTGGTTACACCTACCTTCGCCTTCCACCTAGGCGACTTAGAGGTGACAGTGTCAAATATGATGAAATCTTTAAACGACTTCTTCTCAATAGCAGAGGCCCACAAACCCCGATTTCGAATTACGAATATAAAATGACAGTTCTACGCCACCTCCTCCCTCCTATATCTATAGTTAATCCCTCCCTGACGAGATGTGTCAGTGAGGAACCCTATAACGACTAATAAGAATTCCCATTGTATTCAAAATAGATTACAACATACCCAACCATAATAGGGAACATTGAGGGACGAGGGACTGTGTGAAGCTTCATATTGTTCCGACCATGGATAAGTACCACAGTCCGTCGTTTTCTTTTTCAATACTGGATACGCCTGCCAAATCAACGTCCACCAAACGTCTATTCCCTGAGAAATCACCTTTCTGGTTTTCAATTCATAACGTAGATGACGTTGTAATTAAGGTGTATGTACCAACATCCAGAAGAAAATGACGAATGACATGAACTCCGACTTTGTTTCTTCCATTCCTTTCTTACTGCTATTTCTGCTGGCACCGCGTAGCTGAAGCTGACTACTCAGATCAAAGTAGATATGGTTCAAGTGTTCTCTCCAACTCATGGTCGCAGAACATTACAGACTAACACATTTGTAAATGTATGTCGACATGCCATAACCAGTTGTTCTAAAATAGACTTGACGCAAGTTATAATCCCTCGTCCCTCGATGATACTTATTCGGGTTAGGTATGAGATCAGTCTAATTTGAATGTAAAGGGAATTCTAATTAGACGTTTCAGGCCAGTTCCTCATCCCTCACTGGTTCCTCATCAGTCCCTAATTTACCCATCCCCTCAGAGAGGGGTTTACTATAGATATAGAAGGACGGGGATGATGTAGAGCTGTCATTTCCTATTCATCATCATTTAGCATGCGGGGATGTTACAAAGTTTGTTCTAAGGAATGACCTTAATCTACTGACAATGCCAAAGCTTTTTAACGTCTTCTCAATAACCAAGAGGCTAGGGTCATGATATTAGTCCATTAGCATGCTGAGAATGAATGGCTACGAAGTTTGTTCATATTAACAAATCTTGATCCTCTTTCAAAGTCACATAGGTGAGAAGCGTAAGGCTAAATCTTATCTTAAAGCAAACCGTCATTTATCAGTAAACATATCGGGACATGGATGACATACACCCAAATACTTAACCAACAGCACATAGCCATACAGACAAGAAGACATTTGCTTCCAAACTACACGCAAAAACCAATAACCATACCATAGCCTTCTGTAAACCTATTATCAGTGGTACCTTTAAATGATTCTGCAAGATATCCCGTAAGTATACGACAACAAGTACTTAATATAGCAAGGTGTGAGGAGGAAGTCAGAGCCATATATAAAGCATTAAGAAGCATTGATTAATCTGCTGCTGAAGATCCACTTAGAGTATATATTTCTGTAATCCGAACACTAGCGCGGAAAACATGCGAAAACCAAATAAATACCGATTGTTCAGGTAAGTAACATATCAATAACAATTCGTCAGGGTATTACCATAGCAACACTAATTATCCAGGGAACAACCATATCAACATCAAATATTCAGGTATTACCATATCAACACCAATAAGTTAGGATATTACCATATCAACACCAACTGTTCAGGATATTACCATATAAATATCAACTGTTCAGGTTATTACCACATCAACACCAACTGTTCAGCGTTGTACCATATCAAAACCAACTGTTCAGGATATTACCACATCAACACCAACAGTTCAGGGTATTACCATATCAACACCAACTGTTCAGGATATTACCATATCAACACCAACTGTTCAGGGTATTACCATATCAACACCAATTGGTCAGGGTAGTACCATATCAACATCAAATATTCAGGTATTACCATATCAACACCAATTGGTCAGGGTAGTACCACACTAAGACAAATTAGTCAGGTTATTACCATATCAATACCAACTGTTCAGGGTAGTACCATATCAACACCAATTGTTCAGGGTAGTACGATATCAACACCAACTGTTCAGGGTATTACCATATCAATACCAACTGTTCAGGGTAGTACCATATCAAAACCAACTGTTCAGGGTAGTACCATATCAACACCAATTGTTCAGGGTAGTACCACACTAACACAAATTAGTCAGGTTATTACCATATCAAAACCAACTGTTCAGGATATTACCACATCAACACCAACTGTTCAGGGTAGTACCACACTAACACAAATTAGTCAGGGTATTACCATATCAAAACCAACTGTTCAGGATATTACCACATCAACACCAACTGTTCAGGGTAGTACCACACTAACACAAATTAGTCAGGTTATTACCATATCAACACCAACTGTTCAGGGTATTACCATATCAACACCAATTGGTCAGGTTATTACCATATCAACACCAACTGTTCAGGGTATTACCATATCAACACCAACTGTTCAGGTTATAACCACATCAACGCCAACTGTTCAGGGTATTACCACATCAACGCCAACTGTTCAGGGTATTACCACATCAACGCCAACTGTTCAGGGTATTACCATATCAACACCAACTGTTCAGGGTAGTACCACATCAACACCAACTGTTCAGGGTATTACCATATCAACACCAACTGTTCAGGGTAGTACGATATCAACACCAACTGTTCAGGGTAGTACGATATCAACACCAACTGTTCAGGGTATTACCATATCAACACCAACTGTTCAGGGTATTACCATATCAACACCAACTGTTCAGGGTAGTACGATATCAACACCAACTGTTCAGGGTAGTACGATATCAACACCAACTGTTCAGGGTAGTACCACATCAACACCAACTGTTCAGGGTAGTACCACATCAACACCAACTGTTCAGGGTAGTACCATATCAAAACCAACTGTTCAGGGTAGTACCATATCAACACCAACTGTTCAGGGTATTACCACATCAACACCAACTGTTCAGGGTAGTACCACATCAACACCAACTGTTCAGGGTAGTACCACACTAACACAAATTAGTCAGGTTATTACCATATCAAAACCAACTGTTCAGGATATTACCATATCAACACCAATTGTTCAGGGTATTACCATATCAACACCAACTGTTCAGGGTAGTACCACATCAACACCAACTGTTCAGGGTAGTACCACATCAACACCAACTGTTCAGGGTGTTACCATATCAACACCAACTGTTCAGGTTATTACCATATTAACACCAACTGTTCAGGGTAGTACCACATCAACACCAACTGTTCAGGTTATTACCATATCAACACCAACTGTTCAGGTTATTACCATATCAACACCAACTGTTCAGTGTAGTACCACATCAACACCAACTGTTCAGGTTATTACCATATCAACACCAACTGTTCAGGTTATTACCATATCAACACCAACTGTTCAGGGTAGTACCACATCAACACCAACTGTTCAGGTTATTACCAAATCAACACCAACTGTTCAGGTTATTACCATATCAACAGTTAGCTTAGTGTTTAAAGTGTTCGTTGTAAACTCAATTCAGGTGAAGCAAAAAGAAGTATTGGACTCGCTTCCATTCAACCTAATACCTCAGGATTCCGACAACAGGATCAATATAATTATTTGCAAAAGAGATATAATATGTTTAACAAATATGAAAAAGAAAATAATAAAGACAACAAAAAAACGAAACCAAAATATGAAGTGATTAAGGTTTTCAGTTTCATCATCTACGGAAACATTTGTTGTGGAGGAGAAAGAGAACAAACTTAACACCTTAAAAATTGTTCGATTTGGATGATGTGTGGCATTTGTAAAGTTTCATTTTGTATTGTTTAACTTTCTATCAACAGCTAATCAGCTATGGACGGATCCCCAGTGATCGACATCCATGCGTATAGTGTATATATGTATGTATTTTGGGAGGCTGTAGTATACTCGTGTTTGTCTCCCTGTGAAAGTGTGGAACTGATGTCGTCTTTACAGTGTTACTTCGAAAAAGCATACAGCCGAAGACACCCAGCAGGACATCCCAACTGGTCACATTATATAGACAAAGGGCAAACCAGTCGTCTCATTTCCAAAATGTCTCGGCCTGAAGACTTAAACCCAAAGCCTTCCTCATTTGATCAAATGCTCAACTAAAGGCCAATATTGATGCATTGTCAAGGAGGGAGGCGTTAGGAAGAAGAAAGTTGTTTAGAAATAGCAGGACCCTTCGATGCCGAAGCGCTGTCCAGATCACAATGTTCGTTTGACCAAAATTGGGCTCAAAATTAAACAGAATTATAATAGATAAAGATTTGTTGCGTAATATTACCCGGAACAGTACCAGAATGGTGTTTGGGAGATAGGTAATTAACTAATGGTCCCCTGGTGGACATAAAGCCTATTTAAAGCTGGTACCTGCTGGTGCTCTGCTTGATGTCCTGTGTTGTTGTTTACATATAATATGACCGGCGTGAGGCGTCCGTACATGACTCAATCATTCATTGGCCTTATTGTGTTATGGAACGTAAAACAACACCAAACTATGCATATCTCATTATTAAGTAATACTGGCAACTGATAAACAGTATACGAGATCATTTTCCGCTCACGCCTATACGTATTATTATTATTATTTTCTGGCATCTCGCAACATCACGATTATCAACAACTGTACATGGCATTAAGATGTATTTTTGTGCGTTTTATAAATGAAACCTACATGTCTGCTCTTTTTATGTAACATAACAATACCTGAATACTACTGTAGAGTAAAAACAAAATGGAAATTATTTGTTGCCCCCAAGTGAGGCGAAATGCAGTAGGGATATTCGAGTAATGCATGTCCGAGTAAGTGGTGTGTTCCTGTATATATGCCTATAGTAAGCAATCAAATAATATCGAGGACGACATTTTTTTCAAAGCAGGATTGCTCTTTAAGGCTTCCAATTTCTTGTGTGCACATTTTCTGAAACCAGTACAGAATGTCATGAAGCTATATCACATACAAAAAAGTTAGTTCCATTCACTATCCATGGGGTTACTTCTCTTATGTAGTAAGCCATTTGGGTGTTTACCTATTTAATTCAGATACATATTACTCTATTTAATAGACAAACTTCTATTCAAATACAGTTATCTATATCTAGATACAGACACCTTTATTTTTAATTAAGATATCTCTATTCATTTGCTAATAAGATATATCTATATCTATATTTCAATTAGAGATATATGTGTTTTATATGCATATATCTCCAATTTAAATAAAGATATCTTTAATCTTAATACAGATACATATGTATATGTATTTCATACAAAACAATATCTACTTAGAATACAGATACCTATTATCATTATTTATTAGACATAAATTCATATATATCTGTGTTTGAATTACAGATATCTTTATTTCAGATGCAGTTATATCTGATTTTATTAAAGTTATAGCTAATTTATATATAGATATCTGTATTTTATTATAAATAGAGATATCTCCAATTCAAATATACCAAAACGGCTTGCCATAACATCCATAAGCGTATGCACCTATTAAATTCAAATATCTCTATTAAGAACAGATATAAGATATCTCAGTTCACTTAAAGATATATGATATCTGTAACTTAAATAGAGATATATCTAATCTAAATATATATTTGTTTTTCATTCCGATATAGAATCTAGATGATATCTGTATTTAATAGAAAATAGAGATATATATATTTGAAATAAAGATATATCTATTTTATACATAAATAGATGTATTTCCATTTTAATTACAGATATCTCTAATAGAATTATTAGAAATAATTTCGTTTTCAAAATGAAAAAAAACACTCTTCCCAAGCGGGGAATCGAACCCCGGCCGCCGCGGTGAGAGCGCGGAATCCTAACCACTAGACCACTTGGGAACTTGATAAACTGTCTGTTAAATATATTTATATATTTTTAATTCGGTGTTGGGACTCAAAATTTTCAGACATTTTTTATCCTACTAGATCTAGTCTAGAATTCTAGATCTTGTCTAGATTATAAAAATTATATGTACACCAGATCTTATACTCTCTGGATTTAATCAAATTTGCATTGTTACAGATTATATACTAAAACCGACTAGCACGCCACCATCAAACACGTGTTATCGTCAGGTCTGAGAAACGCTTCTCAAAATGAAAACAACAACACATATATCCGGATTCTAGACCTCTTCTGATCGTCATGAGAACTTTACGCGTTTTAGAACTATACAGCGGTATCGGCGGGATGCACTGTGCTCTGACAGGTTCATTTTAACCTTCATTTGTCATTTGATATTTTAACGTGACCCTATGAGAATGCACTAATCAGTAAGCCATGATGTACCAGAGTATAGACTACTCTTATAGGCCTAAGTCTCTGGATATACTAATCAGCTAATAATGGTGTTACTCTTTCACGTGACGTACACAGGGGCTCGGTTTCGGGTTTCTGAGTAACATATGACATCAGTAAACAACCACAACACTATAAATTAAGTATTCGTATACATTCTAATTTTTTATAAGGTTTTAGATTGTATACGAATACTTAATTTATAGTGTTGTGGTTGTTTACTCAGAGACATATATATACAACAAACAATTTCAATCTGTAGATATATATATCATAGCCTGAGTAATTACTCTGCCCCCTCCATGTTAAAAAATTGTTTGGTGTAGGGCCCCTACACCATATTAATTACTAAAACATGGAACAACGGAACATACTAAAATACGGAATGATGGAATGACAGAACAAACTATAATACGGAATGACATGATAATATATAACGGAACATAAAAGATCAGAACTTGACTTTAAACATATTTTATTGTCTAAACAAGAACAATAGGATTAGGCACAAGTTATTACAACTTATGAAGCCTTCTCCACTCAACATGTTAATATTTACAAGTAATGACATAGGTATAATATATAGTAAGTCATGTAACATTTAGGAGGAAAAATGGATAATTTAACATACAATGTACATTTACATAATAAAGAGATACAAGTATATATATTCAAAATCTTCTGCTGGACTTTATGAAAGACTGCACATATCCAAATACATAACTATTCACTTCCAAAGCCAAGTTTTCATTACCATATAATAACAAATTTAAATTTACATGTATATTTAAATCATTAAAATATTGGAACATTTCAGCACGAGCAGTAGCATATATTGGACATTCAAAAAAGAAATGATGCACATTTTCACAAATGTTACCACAGTTTACACAAATAGAGTCCTCTGCCAAATTTACACGAAAAAGATCATCATTAAGAGAACTACACTTATATCTTAATTTTGTATGTATTATATTAAACTTTCTTTCACCATAATTATAGTAGCAAGGCAGGCTAGTAGAAATAGGTTGAGAGAGAGCTAGTTTGAAAGAAGAAAGAGAAATGGATTTAACATTGTCGTCTAAATTGTTCCAGTTTCTTAAAGTAGAGGGAAAGAAGGAGTTTATTGTAGAAGAGAGTCTGTAATTTGGAATTCTGAAATTGTCCTTATTTCTTAAAGGGTAAGGGTTATTATTTCCCACTGAAGGAGGTAATAAGTTAGATAGATAACTTGGAGTCATATTATTTTTTATTTTATAAAGTAATTGAAGATTTCTTTTAGCTCTTCTGTCTGAAAGTGGTTCCAAAGATGTTTCAAAATATAAAAATTCTTTTCTTGTATAAGATGGTAGACCAGTTATTATTCTAGCTGCTTCAAGCTGAGCCCGCTCTAACTTTTCTGAGTCAGCTTGAGAGCATCCGCCCCAAACCTCACATGCATATTCCAGAACAGGTAAAATAAATGACTTATAAATTCTTAAAAGAGCATCACGCTTTAACATATATTTAATTTTCCTTAAAACATTTATTTTTTTCATTACTGATTTGTATATCTCATCAATGTGGTCAGACCATTTAGCATTTGAATTACCGTAAATATTACTCCAAGATGTCTATGTAAACTACTAAAATTTAAAAAGGTTCCATCAAAAATTAAATCAAGATTTTCTTCAATATTGTCGGAGTTTGATATAAAAATTATCTCAGTTTTATTAGGATTAAAAGAAACAAGCCAAGTTTTTGCCCACTGATTTAATTTTTCTAAATCTCTGTTTAAAACTAATTCAATTTCTCGGCATGAAGAAGACGACTTTATAAGAGATCAGAATCAAAACATTTGTTTATTTCTTGCGATTCTGTTTTTGTTTTTGGCAGTCTCTGCAAAGCACTCGCTTCCGTTTCTTTGCATTTGCCTGAGTTATGCCAATGCACTCGGGATGGAAGTCTTGGTTACAACCATCACAAACTACGTAGAGTGTATGTGTATCTGGCAATTTACATTCACAATGTATTGGAACAATGTGCACCCGTTTCACCCTTTCTTTAACTTTTCTGGTAGCAATTGTCGGGAAGAGTGACAAATATTTCCTCTCTAGACAATTGTACAAATGTGATCGTAGTTTCTTACGATCATATCGCTGCATACACAGATCTTTCCCATAGGCCAGAGATTATAACCATTTTCGCTATGGCATACAACAATCCACAGTCATACCCATTATTTTGTGGAAAAACATCCAACATTTTGAATTTGATATTGTGTCCAGGAGTATTGACCATGGTACAAATGGCCATCCGCTCAAGTCTTGGAACATTGTCGAAGCTCGAATCCATTACCCAACATGCAAATTACGTCTGATTTGCAATTAATGTTAGTAACCGTCAGCCAGTGATTTCCACCATGCTCAGGATGTCTACTTATAATTTGAATGAACGCTTCATCATGTCTGGTAAATTCGAGTGTAATGGAGAGTGTTATAGACTCAAGTCCTTTCATCTCGGGGAAATTGATGTTTAATCGGGGTCATGCAACAGTCCACTATTGTTCCGTTCAGCCATCTATACAGATTTAAGATTAATGTTCTGTCCCTGGTGTTAAGATTTTCTAGAAGCAGTTTCCCGTCTGTGGGGACCCAAACTTCCTTGCTGTACTTAATATCCAGTTCGAAACTGGAATCGTGCTGTTCTGTAGACTGCTCCAAATGTTCCGACTGTTCCGTATGTTGTTCCGATGATTGTCTAGACTGTTCCGTATGTTGTTCCGGCTGTTCCGTATGTTGTTCTGGCTGTTCCGTATGTTGTTCCGGCTGTTCTGTATGTTGTTCAGGTGCTTGTCCAGACTGTTCTGTATGTTGTTCAGGCTGTTCTGCTATGTCCAGATCACCGGCTGTTCTGCTATGTCCAGATCACCAACTCTAGGTTTTTTTTCTTCCCTGCTTTATACGTTTTTGGCCTCTGGCATTTTTGCGCATGTTTGTCAAGTTTCTCATCCCATTTTCATTTGCCTCAAGCAGAATATTCAAACTAAGTTTGACGGCCAGAATATGAATACAGCCTGTCCGTATTGGCAATAATGTTGTTTGCTTTTCTCTCCTGCATTATCAACCTGATTACTTGCGCCATCGTTGATGAAGTATACAAACAATTGACTTTTATTATGACATCACAATTAATCATCAACTGTTCCGTAACTTTGACTACAATGTTAGTTTCGTATTTCAGTACTACAGAGTTAGTTCCATATTTTAGTATGTTCCATCATTCCGTCATTCCGTCGTTCCGTGTTTTAGTAGTTTTATAATTACCCTACACCACCCATACATCAGCCCCTACACCAGACATTAGTGTCAGGGTCAGATGAAACTCTGGCTATATTCAGCAGTGCTGAAACCATAACTCAAGTAGCCTCATATATGTAGTCCTATAAATATATATTTCAAGATATACAAGATGTAGATATTTATACCATCACTGACCGAAGGTATTCGAAAATTTCTTTTCAACGAAACCCCTTTTCAATCTCATTGTATATCCAAAACTCCTGGTTCATACAATATTATAATTACTGAGTAGTCTCAATAAAAACACCAAATGAAGAAGCATTTTGTTTAACCATTAATTTGATAAATACAGAAGTGAACTGGTTCTCTTTGGTTTAGTCCGAATTTTCTGACAATTTTGCTATGATTATAAATACCAAAACATGTAAACATTAGCTCATTTCAGTGGAGGTAATATTATGACAAAATGTACCTGCTTTTCAAACACCTAAAGTCTTGTCCATCAATAAACACACAGGATACTGTATATCTTATATTGCTTTCCATGAATATATTTTGTTGGGTGCCTGCAAATATACCCAGGTAACAGGAATTGGACCATGGAGAATATCTCCAGACACACTACCAATGCAAGGATGTACACTTATACATGAATCTTAAATGACCTTAGCTGTTAATAGGACGTTAAACAAAATAAACCAAACCAAACCCAACATGGTCAATGACTTGGTCCATTCTACAATTAGGGGATGATTATTGGTACAGTTTTCATGTGAAGAAATAAAACCAGTCCAGACTCCTGTAACCTTTCAGCCACAGGTAAAATGATGCTAACATAAGTATGAATCAGCTAGTTATAGTTATTCTACAAATTTAATTGGCCGGCCCTGCCTTCGATTTCGATTCAATATCACCATTTTTTAAATATTTTTCTCTTTCTAGAGAGCTGCCTTCCGTTTGAGGTGATACTTGCGATTGATATCAACACAACAGCAAACAAAGCATACCGACATGCATTCCCAGCCACCAAACTCTCCGAGTGTGGAATAGAGGTATTGTTATTACCAATAATGTGGAATGGAGGTATTGTTATTACCAATTATGTGGAATAGAGGTATTGTTATTACCAATAATGTGGAATAGAGGTATTGTTATTACCAATAATGTGGAATAGGGGTATTGATATTACCAATAATTATATATAATGTGGAATAGAGGTATTGTTATACCAATAATGTGGAATAGAGGTATTGTTATTACCAATAATGTGGAATAGAGGTATTGTCATTACCAATAATGTGGAATAGAGGTATTGTTATTACCAATATTACAGAATTGTTTTGAGCTTAAGTTGATTAAACCAAACTGTGATGTTGGTGAGGTACGTGAATTAGGTATCTGAATCTGTGCTATATAAAGTAAGCAAGTTCATAGATGTAGTGGAAGCTTAAAGTTCCAGAAAATTTCTATAGGTTAAACCTTTTTAAGTCCCCGAGATATGTTTGCAAGTACAAAGCAATACATCTGGTTCTTATAACGCTAATAGTTTTTCATGTAAGTGAATATATCAAATTTGCTTATTAAGTAACTTCACACGAAATTCATAAACATATTAGTTTAATAACCTTTTATATTACATGTGATGAACACTCCTGTTAGATCCTGTTTATTGTACAACTTGTGAAACATCCTAACAAATGCATTTCGGATACTTCTATAAGAACTTACATATTAATTTGTGATCTAAGTCTGGACTTTGAATCAGTAATGAATGAAAAGATCAAGATAATATGATGATATTCAAGCTACAGCAAGGTGTGAAAAAGTTTTTCATTATTTCTATGATGTCAAAAAAGTGTGTAATTGGGGAGGGAAAATGCAACGACCATACCGGAACTTGAACCTGGGACCTCCAAAATCTTAAATGAACACTCTAATCGTTTGAGTTAAATGGCCACCTGCATTCAGCCCTGTCCAGTTCCATACATTCATGCATCCTTTCTTCAACAAAGTCTTCAACCCACATGAGACCCTATTCCACCATCATGGGTATTAGTTGTGCGCCAATTTAACAGGAGAGGGGAAATGCAATGACTAGACCGGTACACTAACTTAGGACCTCTCAACTCTAGACGGACACTCTAACTTTTTGAGCTACCTGGCCAGCCCAGTCCAGTTCTGCTACATCAGTGTTTCGATTACCTACATGTATATGACAAGGCTTATTTGAATGTTAACTGTATTTGTGCCATGTCATAATGATATTTAGTAAAGGGAAGTTAACCCTGTTATATAATAAATATATGTTTCATATTGTAGACACTGACAGAGAAGCAATTAGATGAGTGGAAAATTGACATGATAGTTATGAGTCCGCCCTGTCAGCCATTCACTCGTGTCGGCAAAAAGTTGGACACTGAAGATCTACGTACCAAGTCATTCCTCCATCTTCTAAGTCTCCTGCCAAGGTAAGATGTTATGAATACTTGTTCAATAATGACTACATGAACTGAGAATGAACATTTATGAATAAGGTATTCAAATAAAAGTGCATATGGTGATGTAATATCAAAATATTTTACAATTCAGAAAACAAAAATCATCTCTTTTCTGTTTGTGACAAAAGAAGAGGGGCACTTTTTCCCCACAAGTCTAATTCATTCTACGTATGATATATGTGTGAATGTAAGGGAGGAAATTCTACATGAACTTATTTTCTGTCGAAATAAGAGAGACTATTTTTTCCAAGGCTTGCTCTGCAGACAGTGCAGTATGTATATTTGTGTCTTTGCATTTTTTTGTATAAAATAAAGGAAGAGTTTGATATCTGTGTTAAAATAAGGGAAACAAGGATGGATAGTATTGCAACAGCAATACAAAGTCCCCTGCCTGACCCAGGAGTGCACCTATTTATTTCCCATTTTTTAAACTACGTGTTATACTGATCACGTATACCAAGTTTCGTTAAAATCTGAGTAGTACTTTAGGAGTTTTCCGGACACACCTCAACCAATGAGAAGCTGGCGGCCATTTTGAAAAATTGGGATGCACAACTTCATGTTATACTGATAATGTATACCAAGTTTCGTTAAAATCGGAGTAGTACTTTAGGAGGAGTTGTCCGGACAAGTCTCAACCAATGAGAAGTCGGCGGCCATTTTGAAAATTGTTTTTTTTGGGGGGAAAATGTGGGATTCACAACTACATGTTATACTGATCATGTATACCAAGTTTCGTTAAAATCGGAGTAGTACTTTAGGAGGAGTTGTCCGGATAAGTCTCAACCAATGAGAAGTCGGCGGCCATTTTGAAAATTGTTTTTTCGGGAAAAAAATGTGGTATGCACAACTACATGTTATACTGATCATGTATACCAAGTTTCTTTAAAATCGGAGTAGTACTTTAGGAGGAGTTGTCCGGACAAGCCTCAACCAATGAGAAGCCGGCAGCCATTTTGAAAAATGAATTTTTGAAGAAAAAAATGTGGGATGCACAACTACATGTTATACTGATCATGTATACCAAGTTTCGTTAAAAACGGAGTAGTACTTTAGGAGGAGTTGTCCGGACAAGTCTCAACCAATGAGAAGTCGGCGGCCATTTTGAAAATTGTTTTTTCGGGGGGAAAAATGTGGGATTCACAACTACATGTTATACTGATCATGTATACCAAGTTTCGTTAAAATCGGAGTAGTACTTTAGAAGGAGTTGTCTGGACAACTATTGCGTGACAGACAGACAGACTGACGGACGGACAGACGGACGGAGGGTAAACCTATAGTCCCCCCGTTTTTCAAACGGCAGGGGACTAATAATTATTCCAAGACTAGGTTGTAATCTGTATATGTAGCCATATCAGTATGTAAGGGAGGTAACTCGTCTAGGACTACCTCTTCAGTCTTTAGTTTGATATTTTAGACTGACCAACTGTCCATCCTACATCCTAGTGGAGAATGTAAAAGGATTCGAGTCATCACAGACCAGGGACCGACTGATAGAAACACTGCATACCTGTAGATTTAACTTACAGGTAAGAATTATTAGACTCCATTCAGTGTTTTCCCTAAGAGCTATTAAAATTAATTGCATGAAATTATTAACTTTTAAGTTCGGTTTTCAAGACTAATGTAAAGAGTTTTTGAAGTCCTTTTCTTTAGGCACTGTATTGAAATTCTCGTCCTGTTTTTAAAATTATTTACACTATGCCATGATACGTCTCTATAAATGTATCTATAACCAACACATTCAAACACATTTACCAAAAATGTTTAAATAATTTGTCTTAAATCTAAAAGTTTATTTACATATATAAATCACTTTTATGACAATTTATATGACACAACCAATATGATATTTAAGAGTGTGACGTTACGATGACTACACTGTCACCTTCATCAGACTAATGACCAATGTGAAGCGTACTAGCACTGTATTATGTAGTGTCCGAGATGGTAAAAGATTTGATCTACTCTGAAGGATGTTTTCGTCTTTATCAGGATCTTATTTACACCACATTGGTCATTAGTCTGATGAAGGTGACAGTGTAGTCATTAGTTTAAACGTCACACCCTTGAATATCATATTGGCTTTGTTATATAACTTCTATCATATTTACTTTACCAACCTGAAGAAAATGTTCCAGAATATATTACTTTTATCACTAATTGTACATCAGGAATCATGGTTTATTTTTGTTTCAAGTTGGACGTTGATAGTAACTATTTTGTCGAATAGTATATTTAAAAGAAAGTGAGTTTAAAAAATTGCAAAAAAGTTTTGTTATTTTGAAGGAATGTCTGCTGACTCCCTTGCAGTTTGGAATTCCAAATTCCAGACTCCGTTACTACCTTATAGCCAAGAGAGCACCATTGAAGTTCTGCTTTAAAACTACTGAAAAGGTAAATATAGTCTTTACCAATGTACCAATAATACTGTAAGTCAACTCGGTAAATATGGTAATACTTAGTCAACAGGGTAAATATGGTAATACTTGGTTAACAGGGTAAATATGGTAATACTTAGTTAACAGGGTAAATATGGTAATACTTAGTTAACAGGGTAAATATGGTAATACTTAGTTAACAGGGTAAATATGGTAATACTTGGTTAACTGGGTAAATATGGTAATACTAAGTTAACAGGGTAAATATGGTAATACTTAGTTAACAGGGTAAATATGGTAATACTTTGTTAACAGGGTTAATATGGTAATATTTACATAATGTAGTTAACAGTAAAAATGTAATACAGTGTACTTGGTTAACAGGGTAAATATGGTAATACTAAGTTAACAGAGGGTAAATATGGTAATACTAAGTTAACAGGGTAAATACGGTAATAGTTAACAAGATAAATATGACAATACCAAGTTAACAGGGTAAATATGGTAATACTAAGTTAACAGGGTAAATATGGTAATACTTAGTTAACAGGGTAAATATGACAATACTTAGTTAACAGGATAAATATGGTAATATTTACATAATGTAGTTAACAGTAAATATGGTAATACTAAGTTAACAGGGTAAATATGGTAATACTAAGTTAACAGGGTAAATATGGTAATACTTAGTTAACAGGATAAATACGGTAATACTTAGTTAACTGGGTAAATATGGTAATACTTAGTTAACAGGATAAATACGGTAATACTTAGTTAACAGGGTAAATATGGTAATACTTAGTTAACAGGGTATATATGGTTATACTTGGTTAACAGGGTAAATATGGTAATACTTTGTTAACAGGGTAAATATGGTAATACTTTGTTAACAGGGTAAATACGGTAATACTTAGTTGAAGGCAATACTTCAGTCCTATGTTTCTGCTTGCCTTATGGTATCAGACCTTTTAAGTATGGCTCATTACTGTATCACACCACTCAATATACTCCTGTTTTTCAGATTCTAGATACGATACCAAGCTGTGCATCAAGATGGCTGTCATACAAATTGCGTAAAAGACATGGTAGTAGTACAGTTTCTGGTTCAGCTGAAACCACTCTTACCACCGACACCAAAAAATCTGCTGGAATCACCCCATCGTCAACTGTTGCCACGGACACCGCAGATACATCAGCTAATACATCAGGTGGTAATGATGTACCAATCACCACTATCAGTAGCAATGAACTTCTTTCACAAAACTGTTCAAATATTTCCGGAGAAGGTGATAAAAAGGGACATTTGGTTGTGCCGGAAATGTTAAGTTCTAATAGTTGTTTACCTGGGAGGGATGAATCGGAAAATACAGATAAATACCGGGCACTACTCAAGTATGGCCATAACATGAGGCAGCTAGAGACTGATGTCCGCAAACTATCTGAGGAGTGTGTGAATCTTGAACACTTTCTGGAACAACGAGAGCCAGATTATTTTAATGCATATAACCTTACGGACAAGGAGCTGCGCCGGTTTATAGTCATGGACATTGTTCACCCTTGTCTCACCAAAACTATCTGCTTCACGAAAAGGTAGGAAACTGTTCACCCTTGTCTCACCAAAACTATCTGCTTCACCAAAAGGTAGGAAACTGTTCACCCTTGTCTCACCAAAACTATCTGCTTCACCAAAAGGTAGGAAACTGTTCACCCTTGTCTCACCAAAATTATCTTCTTCATCAATACACAGCTTTGTTTTTTTTTTCTGACGAATTGTTGTAAGGATATTGAAGAGAAATATATAAATTTTATAAAATATAGCAATAACTAATAGATTTTCACATGCATTGTATATATATATTTTTTTTTTTATGAAGATATGTTGTTTAACATTACTTTTTGCATGTGACATTTGATCTGTAATAATTCTTGTTAAAACAACAGTAGCATGTGATTACAGGTATGGTCACTTCATGGAAGGAGCAGGGATCAATTGTTCAGATGACCACAGACGTTGAGGTATACTAGTCAGCTCCAGTAGTCATAAAACAACCAGACCTTATACCTGGCACTTCAGAATACCCAGATTCCAATGTTTCAATAATTTTCACTGGTTCATCTCCCGATTATTATTACTTTAAGTTTTGAATCATACCTGGAAGCTTTTCAGATTGTGAGCATTATAAAACATTTGACGTGTAAATCTTGTATGTGTTTTGGACAAATAATTTCATCTGTTATGGTATAAGAACCTAGACTTGCATGCAAAATCATGGCAGTGAAGGGCTGGTTTTGTATAGGGTTTATACCGGAAATGGAATTTCATTTGTTGTTAATCCTAACAGACATGGAAGGGCTTATTACTCTGCATTGGTTCATTGTCAGATTAATACTGTATGAAAGTTTACATGTGTTGGAAAATGTTTTCATTACCGTTTTCCATTGATCAGGCTGTAAAGAGAGCTAGTGAGTTCAAAGACAGTGCCATGGAACTACAGAATCGTGATGAGTGGGGGACAGAGGAGATATCTATCATCAGGGCCCTACAGCTACGATACTTTACACCGAGGGAGATTTCCAACCTTCTCTGCTTCCCTCAGAACTACAGTAGGTTGTTTTAGGTCTATCACATTAAACGTTTGATGTTCATGCCACAAGATATTCATTTAAATTAGATTGGATTGGAGTCTTAACACTTTGATTCAAAATATAAGATATATTTAAGATTGATGTACCCTGTAGTTATTGCTCAATTAGTGATTTTAAAGTGTCCCTGCCCTACATTGAATTATTGCTCAATTAGTGATTTTAAAGTGTCCCTGCCCTACATTGAAGTATTGCTCAATTAGTGATTTTAAAGTGTTCCTGCCCTACATTGAATTATTGCTCAATTAGTGATTTTAAAGTGTCCCTGCCCTACATTGAATTATTGCTCAATTAGTGATTTTAAAGTGTTCCTGTCCTACATTGAATTATTGCTCAATTAGTGATTTTAAAGTTTTCCTGCCCTACATTGAATTATTGCTCAATTAGTGATTTTAAAGTGTTCCTGTCCTATTGAATTATCAGCATTAATTGTTATAGTGTGATTACAGCAATTTATGGTTGTTTCCTTTAATACATAGTAATCAAATAAACACCACCTAGTATGGTGTCTTAATTACCAAGTCAACTTTTGAAGTCTAAAAAAGTAATTGTGATACATGTACATGTAATAGATATCTACAAATATTGATTGAGCTATTTGGAATTTCCTAATTTCCTCAGGTTTTCCAGAAGACTTGTCAAGAATACAAGCTTACAGGTTGCTAGGCAACAGTTTGAATGTCCATGTAGTGTCCGTTCTGTTGAGGATGTTAGTCGAAGGGGACACCTGATGGAGAAAGATTATAAGACTTTATCGTAATTGAACTGTGGTCCAGATATAAAGACCCGATTAGATGAAAAAAATACTTAGAGAATGGCATGTAGACCCAAATATTCCATGTCAGTTCCCATCTTAATGTAACCTCCAATATGTTAAGTAGTAAGATATACCAGCGGCCAGAGTGACTGTCTTGATCCGACACCATCACAAGCCTACCTGATATTACATGCAGATAGAAATGGAACAGAAATTGTATAAATCTACTGATCTAGCAGATGTGTTGATATTGATCCTGTTTAAAATAAGTTCATGCTTGCAAAAGTAATATTTGTATCCTTGCATCGTCATTGAATATCAAAATCAGAAACCCAGAGTTCCACTGGGGTTCATTTATAGATGTTTTACTGTCTGCATGAGGAAGATCGGGAGATATATTCTGGAATCAATCAGATTCATGATAATTGTCAAGTGCAATTAAAGGATGTGTATACTTATTTAACTAATTGGGATTTGTTATCTTTAAATTACCAATCTCAGGGAGAGTACATTCTGTGCTTGTAACAATGTCACATTCTCCATAACTGAATTTATATTGGTTATATATATGGAACCCATGTGAAGATTACACAAAGGTTTCAAAAAAAATGCACACAAAAGGCTTCTAGCTAGCTAACATGAACATTTTGTATCAAACTTCATAATGACGGAGCCTTGATGAATTCATTATTTGGTGATCTGACAAAGGTGTGAAGTCGGCTGTCAAAATATAAAGGCGGATTTCTTTCCAATAATACAACAATTTGTTATCAATTTAACACAATACCTGTAGATTATAAACTAGTCTTAAGATAAATTGTGTATTGAAATACCTTGAAGTCCATACATTGATACAGTTTTTAACATACAGTTGTACATGTAATCAATTAGATAATCCAAGATAGATAAGTCAACAAAGTTTTTTTTCATAACATTTCCTTTATTTATATAAAAAAAAATGTCCAAGCTTGAAAATGCTATACCGACTGTCAACATGAACATGTATGTACACTACCTGTTGATGGGTATAAGTATATCTCACAGCCCTGCTGTCAGCATGGTATTGTTTCAAATACTCTTTGTTTATCAACCAGGTATTCTTAAATTCAGACAATTACTTTAGTTCAAACTATGTAGCCAATCTTTGCATTCTAGGCAAAACAGTAACTGTAACTGGAAGCTTTCCCGATAGTCTGATTTTAGTTATACAACACATGGAAACAATCTAGGGAATTATAGTTTAAGACATATAAAACACTTTAAAAGCAAATCTGTTAAAATATAGTAAGACATTGTAATAATATACACTGTCACACTATGTATTTTTATTCTACATAATCAGTATTCTTTTTACAATATTACTTTGGAGCAAAGGCATAATTTTGCAAAGCTATTGTCAGCAACTGAATTTAACAAGTTTTTATTAATAACTATATAAATCATTTACCCTAACCACTTTCAGAAAGGACAATAGTTCTCTTTTAAGCAATCACATATACATTTAAAGGGAAAAGATGTATCAAGTTATCCTGAAACAATACCAATGTTATCCTGAAACAATAGCATGCTTTACAGAAAGTTGTCATCAAAGCTAGTCCTAGAATCTCTTACATAAGTAACGATCAGCACGCAGTACAGGATGAAAATCTGGCATTGTAAAAAAACTAAAACTTCAACAACACAAAAATCACAATAAATGCATGTAGATCATGCCCTCGTCTGCAGTAAAGACTTGCGCCAACAACAAAGTAGTGTACAGTCATAATGCCAATTCCAAAGATGAATTTATAGAATATCATTCAAAATACCAATTCCTACGACGTGTTTATAAAATATCAGTCAAAAATGCCAATTCCAAACATCAATTTAAAAAATACCAATTCATAATGCCAATCCAAATATGAATTTACAAAATACCAATTCATAATGCCAATCCAAATATGAATTTATAAAATACCATTCATTATGCCAATTCCAAAGTTGAATTTTTAAAATAGCATGTATAATGCCAATTTCAAAGATGAATTTAAAAAATACCATTGACTGTTAACAATTATCTGCCCAGATGGAAAAATGTTTTTTTCGAGTTTCGTTTTAAGCTTCATAATTGCTACATTGTAAACATAAAATCGAGGAGCACAACTGATATGGTATTATGAAATGTCAATACATGTATATTATCATATTTATCCAGCAATAAGCCCATGTCTGATAATAAGGCCACGTCTATTGCAGGTTCAGTGAAAAAGCAAACGAATGCCATTTCATTATCCTACAATAAGTCCACGTACTTAAAGACAAAGTTGTATGTGTTGCCCTTCAGGGTTTCCAACAGGATAAATACCGTTATAATGACCCAGGCCCAATAATCAGAAACTCAACAATATATTTTCACAATATATAATATAAATATATGCATTACGATCCAAATCTAACAAAAAAATTGCCATTACAAAGTGTACTAGTTATTTGCTTCCATAGCGGTCTGAATATTAGTTTACTTATAAAAAAAGTTTGAGATCAGGAATGGAAAATTTTAAACAAATTGAGCTAATTTAGTTTTTAAATATAAATTTTGAATATTCATATCCTGGATAAATATCAACTGATATGCAAGTATTATATTTCTAAAATCATCATATCAACAAACAAACAAAAAAAGAAAGAAAAAAACATACAATTCTACATTATTGGTTTATGATGAATAAATGCACATATTGAAAGTTGATAGCTTCTACCAAACAGGCAATAACAAAGTCGTTAACAAGAAAGGTGTCTAAAAATACAGATAATTAAAATAACAATGACACATTTTGAATCATGTTTGAAGGCTAGTGTACTCTATATTTACACAACAAACAGACCCAGTTTCACAACACTGGTAACCGCCGTGTAGGTCCTACTGACTGGGAGGATAGCATGGTAACCGCAGTGTAGGTCCTACTGACTGGGAGGACAGCACTGGTTCAATGTTACAAACAATATCATTATAAACATCAAGTACAAGCTGGCACTATTTTGATTCTTTAAGCACTCAATTATGATATTCTAAACTATGAATTGCACACTGGATGTTTGATTATAATATATATGCCCACAACATAAGATACAGATTACTACAGTATCATCAAGCGATGCCCACTCTTTGAAATGCTGGGTTACCTCCCCTTACAAATTTTCACATCTTTTTAACATTAACCTGTTAGATACGGGGTACTCTTACACCTCCGTCTATAAGGCCTGTCTCTAGCCACTGAACAATCTGTACCATGACTGAACAATCAACAGAAAAGTAACAGGCTAAAAAGGTGTTGATGAAATTAGATTCTAACAGGAAGTTATATTAAAATTGTGTAAAAGTAATCATTATTTTGATCAAATAATGATTGATTACAATTCAATTTCAATTTGTTCTGATGTTCTTACAATCTGTGCAATCAAGCAAGAATAAATTTGAATATTTCCGCCCATCAATCACTTATCAATTAGTGAATTACCAGTATTAGAATACTGAGACTTTCCGCCCACCAATCACTTATATTATCAATTAGTGAATTACCAGTATTAGAATACTGAGCCTTACTGAGACTAATATCTATAACAAAATGCATAGCTTTCATTATTAACAGTAACAATGATTGACACCATTCTATGTACAAACATAAACGATATGTTCATTTTTTTCTGGAATTGATAACCTTAATATAACACCTAACATTGCTGGTCATGCTTCAATTCAGCACGAAGACGCACCCCAGCGATTCAGAACATGTGAAAAATTGTAAATTCTACAGAGCTATGCTGCTTTGCAGTGCATTATATATGGCAGAAAACTCCCATCTGTAATACAGAGAAAGTAGCTTTGTTGTCATTTAAAAACATACAGTGTATATCAAATTTAACTTAGTCATCCAAATATTGTATCATACAGTAAGAAATCATCTGTCAATGTTTAGTTATTATTGGTAAAAGTCACAGATACAACTGATACCTGTGGTAAAATCCATATTTCCCACTGTTTCTTTCCATCCTTCTAAATGGAAGAATAAGTTAATATGTAAATGGACAAATATGAGACGGAGAAAATATAGAACTGCATCAAATACTTCTGTATATAGATCATGTGGTATTTTTCATCTTTGCTGCCCTAGAATGGAATAATAACATGCATAAAGAACTTAGCTAGGTATTCAATCTTAGCTGGAATGAATTACACTGTGTATACTCCATTGTTAATGTTAGCAATTTATTATTCAACTAGTTTTCATGACTTCTTCTCTTTCTTTTTAAAATACTCAATAATGAACCTAACATACCTCAGTACTTATAATCAATTTCCTGATTTCAAGTTGAAACAGTATCAAAATAGTTATGGTCAAGCTCTGCTATCAAACAAATCTTTACTTTTCTTAATATTTACCTATTTACACTTCTTGCACAAATCTAGATCTGTTGTCATAAAAAAATATGAGATAATTATAACTTAATAGCAAAGTCTTTGACTAAGACTTCTAATTAAATTCGTACCTTCATTATCATTAATTACATGGGTAAAGTTAAGTTAAATTCAAAATAACGTAACATGTAAACAAGAAACAACATCAGACAATCTTTAAAAACAATTTTAGAGTTACCACTTGGAAGCCTGACTGTATCTTGGTGATTATCTCCCTTTGATTTCAACACTATTTTATCAAATACCAGCTGGTTCCCATGTACAGTAATTAGCTACACGCGAATTCCACATTGAACAATTAAGTAAAGGACAAGAACAAAGGTCCCTGTTAAAATGGGAACACTGGGCGCTTTGGAAAGAAAATTCATATATATATATATATAAGATATAATTCTGGTTGGAAACATTGTTGAAGCACTAAATGGAGATATACTGTTCATTCACAAATATGTTATGTCATAAAACCTTGTATTCAGATAGGTTTAGCACAGTTTAGCAATCCATGAGTATAGTTAAAGCATTAAATGTAAACCCTTGAAATAAATATCAAACAATACAAAACTATGTATAACAACTTAAAAATACAAAACAATTATGTCCATTGTTTGAGATTCTTAGAAATCTGATTAAACAATACTACAGCACTATCAACATTAAAAATGACATCTCCATTATAAATAAGGAAGTTAAGGAACAGCTTCATAAAAAGGATTCACAAAAGAAAAAACAATACCCGTTAACGACAACAAAAGTTAAACATAAGTTTTAAAGGGATTTTATAAATTGCTGGCCTATGCCAAATGGCTCAGAGAGGCTACCAAGCCTAACAGAAGAAATCAATGACAAGTCACTGGCTAATTGTAGAGACATAACCAATACAAAGAAATTTAGGTCCTCATATTAAGCTATTATAGATTTTTCATGCCTACCGCCCCCAGACAAAAACATGACAACACATGTACAATGTATTTAACTTCCCAACTACTTCCTGCCAGTAAGTATTTCTCTGGATTATTAATAATTTTCAATTGTGGAAGTGAATTAACACATGTGCATCACCTCCCAAAACAAATAAGATTATACATATTTTTATAACAACAGTCTCTATTAAAATCTTAATGTACATGTATTTCACTATTTGAAAATAATTTGAATTAAAAGTGAACTACCTATGAATTATTTTTTTCGTTATTTGAAAATTATTTGAATCAAAACTGAACTACTTGTTAATTACGTATTTCACTATTTGAAAATTATTTGAATTAAAAGTGAACTACCTATAAATTATGGATCAAAACTGTAAGTAATAGAATAACAGTTTATTTTCCTCGGGTATCCTGCAGAGGAAATTTTATGTATCATGACAGATCAGTAAGTATTCAGAGTATTACCAGATCCATGTTCTATATGGGATACTTTCATCATAAATATACATTACATGCCCGTTTCATTTTTATAAGACTAATTAAAAAAAAAAAACAAGATCACAGAAACATCTAATATCACTGAGATTCACACACACAGACAAGAATATTTTTGTTGGTCTCTAGATCTAGCTACAATGTTTAAGTTACCGCTAAGTAACAGTGTCCCTTCAATTATAATTAGTTAGCTTATGCCTTCAGTAGTCAGCTAGGCTTATTATCATGGAGTAACTAGAATAAAGACATCTTTCTAAAAGCAAATTTAGATAACGTTCAGGTTTTTGTCCATGAATACTATGTCCAGATGTATACACATTTACAAATGTTGCCTTCTATCTTTAGCCAAAGTGTAGATCTGCATCTATCAAGAGATTTCTTACAATTGTGACAATCCTAGAGTAAAAATCCCGTTAATTTTATCTTAAAGGCACCTAGCAATTCTGACTACTGAGATTCTAGAGAAAAAATAAAGACTTGACATTTTGGTGACTAAAAATAGCCGTAGTTTTGAGATTCACCGGTCCCTTTCACCAAGATCGTCCTTGATACACTGGCTGTAGGCCACAGTGCATACACAAGAATCATCCTTGATACAACAGCTGTCAACCACAGCCTTATACACTAGGATCCTCCTTGTTACACTGGCTGTAAACCACAGCCTTATACACTAGGATCATCCTTGTTACACTGGCTGTACACCACAGCCTTATACACTAGGACCATCCTTGTTACACTGACTGTAAATCACAGCCTTATACACTAGGATCATCCTTGTTACACTGGCTGTAAATCACAGCCTTATACACTAGGATCATCCTTGTTACACTGACTGTAAACCACAGCCTTATACACAAGAATCATTCTTGTTACACTGACTGTAAACCACAGCCTTATATACTAGGATCATCCTTGTTACATTGACTGTATCCCACAGCCTTATATACTAAGATCATCGTTGTTACGCTGGCTGTAAACCACAGCTTTATGCATGAAGATTGTCACTGAACACCACCGTGTACGTCACACCCTTTCTATCCGGACATGTTCACTCTGTCATCACTGCTGTTCTTTATATCATCAATATCCTCCATCCAGTTAGATGGACATGGCTTTTTACCATACTGCAAAATGTAAATGTTAGTTAGTGGTTTTGTAAATTGTATCATACTGCAATCTTAATACATTGTTTAATTGATGACTACATTCATAAGAAATTTTGGTTCAAATTACATTATGTAACTACGATTTTGTTATCCATCGGAAGTGAATCAATTAGTAATAAAAGGTACTATTTAAGCGAATTGTGCTTATATACGTATATATCAGTATTACAACCTACACAATTGCCCTTGCATATATACAACTCATATCAGTAATTGCTCACCTGTGAAGTCACTGACCAGATCATAGCTCACCTGTGAAGTCACTGACCAGATCATAGACAATTTCCGTGACAACCCACAGTATATTTGGGGACACACATTTGATCTCAAAACATTGTGGTAGTGAGGTTATACTCTCTATGTTTTAGTTTGTTGAAGCTGAATTACAGTATCTAATTCAAGTGTATATAAGGGTGTTGGACATGGTTGTGGAGTGAAGATACATATAGCCAGTGTTGTCTAATCCAAACTCACCTGGATATCTGTTAGTTCGTTATAAAACCTCTAATCCAAACTCACCTGGATATCTGTTAGTTCGTTATAAAATCTCTAATCCAAACTCACCTGGATATCTGTCAGTTTGTTATAAAATCTCTAATCCAAACTCACCTGGATATCTGTCAGTTTGTTATAAAATCTCTAATCCAAACTCACCTGGATATCTGTCAGTTCGTTATAAAATCTCTAATCCAAACTCACCTGGATATCTGTCAGTTTGTTATAAAATCTCTAATCCAAACTCACCTGGATATCTGTCAGTTCGTTATAAAATCTCTAATCCAAACTCACCTGGATATCTGTTAGTTCGTTATAAAATCTCTAATCCAAACTCACCTGGATATCTGTCAGTTTGTTATAAAATCTCTAATCCAAACTCACCTGGATATCTGTCAGTTCGTTATAAAATCTCTAATCCAAACTCACCTGGATATCTGTTAGTTCGTTATAAAATCTCTAATCCAAACTCACCTGGATATCTGTTAGTTCGTTATAAAATCTCTAATCCAAACTCACCTGGATATCTGTTAGTTCGTTATAAAACCTCTGTGTGAGACTCTCCTTATCCCCGACAGGAAGGTCTATCCAATCATCATTATACAAGATTCTTGCAACAGGTGAAACAACAGCAGCTGTCCCCGCTCCAAACAGCTCAATAACCTGTCAAATATCAATCACTCAATAACCTGGCAATCTTAATTTGAAAAACAGCTAACTCAACAAGAGGCCTAGAGGGCCTGTATCACCTTGATATTTCAGTAATTATGGCAAAATAATGTAATCTAAGCTATCTTTCCAATATTTTCCTACTTTTGAACTGCCTCTCCCTACAATTGTTCAAACTACAGGTGGACTATAAATCCTTAAAAAAAAGAAAGAGCATTTTAAAATGTTTTCTTTTTGCTATATTTCTCCTATTGGGCTCCCCTTCTCCTACCCCAAGGGTGTCACATCCTTCATTTATTTAACATACAACATTGCCACATAATTCTCCAGACCAAATTTCAGGAAAATCCATTTATATAATTAGTTGTTCAGGACTAGTGGCATTTTAAAAAGATTTTCTTTTGGACCAGGTGCTGTGAGTAACTGTTGAATAATTACCATTTTCAAACTTGTCCGAGATCTTGTCAATATATATATGGCTGCATACAAAGTTTCATCAAATGATTGATATTTACTTCAGTTATCATGCTCACAAGGTCCAATAATAATATTATTACGAAAGGCAATAACTCTGTAAGTTACTGTCGAATAATTTCTATTTCAAGAGATCTTGTCGATACCCAACTGCATACAAAATTTTATTAAACTTGATTGATATTCACCTACATTATCGTGTTTACAAGGTAATTGTTGACAGATGGACGGGTGGACAGACGGACGGACACCAGATGCCACAGTATGGCATAAGCTCCCCTTGGTCATTTGGACCAGTGAGCTAATAACCAATCAAATACAAATCACTCAATAACCAATCTTTTGCCATAAAATCCTCCACTTACTCTGTTCTCCTGAAGAGCCTGTATCATTTCTTCCATGGTGTATATCTCTTCTGACACTTTGAACTCATTCTGCAAGGTATACACTATATTTTATGCTAATACTCATGAAGCTTGTTAAAAGGAAGTTTGAAAACAAAATGGTCTCCTCAGTTTAAAAAATAATTTTCAGTCAGTTTATAGCCAGGTGCAGTATTAATATTTAAAAGTGTCAACATACTTAAACATGAAATGGTAAATAATTCAGCAGTGACTGTCTAGTGTATTACAATGTATACCATCACATGTAATGGAAATAACTCCGGTATTTAACTCTGAATACATTCCCTCTCGTACAATACATGTAATCTTGGATCTATCTTGTTATATACATATCATGCCCCAAGCTGACCTTGACCTCTGACATATTGAATTCAGTAAAAATGACATTGACCTTATAGCTTCGTCTCGTTAAAATCAGTAAAATTTCAAAAAAACATTAATATTGAAATGATACAAGTATGTAAAGAGAAACATGTTGGTTAGTGTTTTCTGAATCGCTCTTACTACGGTACTTATTCAGTTCCATGACCTCAGACCTTCATCATTTGACCTCTGACCCTAAAATCAATATCATGATGGAAAGCAAGTAGTTTTAGTTGGATCATCCTCCATGACATGGTTTATTTGATATGGACAGACTGACAGAGAGACAGCAGAGACGATAATTACCCATTCTCTACAGACTGACAGAGAGACAGCAGAGACGATAATTACCCATTCTCTACAGAGAGACAGAGAGACAGCAGAGAGGATAATTACCCATTCTCTACAGACTGACAGAGAGACACCAGAGACGATAATTACCCATTCTCTACAGACTGACAGAGAGACAGCAGAGAGGATAATTACCCATTCTCTACAGAGAGACAGCAGAGACGATAATTACCCATTATCTACAGAGAGACAGCAGAGACGATATTTACCCATTCTCTACAGACTGACAGAGAGACAGCAGAGACGATAATTACCCATTCTCTACAGAGAGACAGAAGAGGATAATTACTCATTCTCTACAGACTGACAGAGAGACACCAGAGAAGATAATTACACATTCTCTACAGTGACAGAGAGACAGCAGAGACGATAATTACCCATTCTCTACAGACTGACAGAGAGACAGCAGAGACGATAATTACACATTCTCTACAGACTGACAGAGAGACAGCAGAGACGATAATTACCCATTCTCTACAGAGAGACAGCAGAGACGATAATTACCCATTCTCTACAGAGAGACAGCAGAGACGATAATTACCCATTATCTACAGAGAGACAGCAGAGACGATAATTACCTATTCTCTACAGACTGACACAGAGACAGCAGAGACGATAATTACCCATTCTCTACAGACTGACAGAGAGACAGCAGAGAGGATAATTACTCATTCTCCACAGACTGACAGAGAGACAGCAGAGAGGATAATTACTCATTCTCTACAGACTGACAGAGAGACACCAGAGACGATAATTACACATTCTCTACAGACTGACAGAGAGACAGAGAGACAGCAGAGACGATAATTACTCCTTCTCTACAGACTGACAGAGAGACAGCAGAGACGATAATTACACATTCTCTACAGAGAGACAGCAGAGACGATAATTACCCATTCTCTACAGACTGACAGAGAGACAGCAGAGACGATAATTACCCATTCTCTACAGACTGACAGAGAGACACCAGAGACGATAATAATCCATTCTCTACAGACTGACAGAGAGACAGCAGAGACGATAATTACCCATTCTCTACAGACTGACAGAGAGACAGCAGAGACGATAATTATCCATTCTCCACAGAGAGACAGCAGAGACGATAATTACCCATTCTCTACAGAGAGACAGCAGAGACGATAATTACCCATTCTCTACAGACTGACAGAGAGACACCAGAGACGATAATTACACATTCTCTACAGAGAGACAGCAGAGACGATAATTACCCATTCTCTACAGACTGACAGAGAGACAGCAGAGACGATAATTACCCATTCTCTACAGACTGACAGAGAGACAGCAGAGACGATAATTACCCATTCTCTACAGACTGACAGAGAGACACCAGAGACGATAATTATCCATTCTCTACAGACTGACAGAGAGACAGCAGAGACGATAATTACCCATTCTCTACAGACTGACAGAGAGACAGCAGAGACGATAATTATCCATTCTCTACAGACTGACAGAGAGACAGCAGAGACGATAATTATCCATTCTCTACAGACTGACAGAGAGACAGCAGAGACGATAATTATCCATTCTCTACAGACTGACAGAGAGACAGCAGAGACGATAATTATCCATTCTCTACAGACTGACAGAGAGACAGCAGAGACGATAATTACCCATTCTCTACAGATCGAGAGACAGCAGACGATAATTACCCATTTTTTAGCTAAGTGGAGAAGACTGCTTCGTGTGATCCCAGGCAGGACAATTCCATTCAATGGAGCAGTGATCAGTTCCTCCTCTACAACACCAAATTTTATATTTTACACTCGGGCATTTGAGTATTTTTTCCTTTCATTTCTTCATAATTTTAACGCCTCTGTTTTTATTTGAGAAAAGATAACTATTTCAATAACGATAATAGTAATGAAAAAAAATCATATCCAATTTTTATAATCATGATTTATAGCTATGACAAATTTACTTCAATGAACAACTTTACCCCAAAACACCTCGTCTAAACTAAATTAATGTTTCAATAGTACACAAAACTACACAGACCAAAATGTGAGTACATGTATACTGTTAGATACCTCCATTTTTGTTAATCCAGTGTAGGAACAGATTCATGGTGCCGACCTCGGTCATCTCATGGTTATCTCCATACAGCCACAGCACCTGCTGACATCCACGATCTTCTGCCAAGTCCTGCACGGCAATCGTCGGGGCATAATTACTGTCAATTAAAATCCAGAAGGTATTCAGGCCAATTGCAAGACAAGAATGAACATAGAATTCAAAATTGTAACTAAGATATCTTGAAATATATTAAACAGGAACTCCGAACTAGAACTGTTATCCAAAGATCAATTTAATACCCACCATTCTCATAGAAAATATATATGAGAATACAAAACGTGAAAATGTCTGTAAGGCAATAATGCCCCCGCTGCCACTTAACAGCCCGAAACACAGTTTGGTGAGGATGGCATCGGCATTTCATTTCATTCTTTTTTGTAACGAGGGCATAAAAAAGTTTATAGTAAAAGGACATAACTCGTAAGATTAACAAGTGTAAAGTCAAAATGTTATCCCCGGAAACAAATCTATCCAAAAACTGCTTCAAATTCACATTGAAACAATTCATCATAAATATATGTATCTGACTTTAAAAACTTATTTTTTTAACTCTTTTTTGCCACAGTTTAAACCCAGTGTATACAAGTTATCAGCTACCTTTCTGGTGTCGGTACAAATCATTATGAGCTTAGACAATGTAGATTTTCTTCAACGTAAATTTAAATTTTTAAAATACATGTACATGTAAACAAAAGATTCCAGAGGGATCTTGGCGCCTACCATTGAATGATCCATATCAGTCAAATGAAAGACTGATCTTTTCTCTTCTTTTCCCTTCTTTCACTCTTTCTTGAAAACATTTCATGGTGGAGTCATAAAATATATGAGATTCCTTTAAGTTTGGTTTGTTAGTTATTTCCTTAAATGTATATGGGGATTGTTTTACTGGTGGTGTGATAACTTGGGCTTACATTTTTTAAGTTTCAAATTGATAGAAGCTGTTCACTATAACCTCTAAAACGGTGCACTTTCAGCAATGCTTGAATATGTATCAATGATAAAATTGGTGTGATGATGATCAGGAAAAGATTCAGCTGTGAAATTTCTGGAAATATTGTCTGACTATGTACTTACGATCCCATCTTGAACATGCCACATCCCCCGGGCCAAGCCCGGGCGTAGGTAGGGTCAGCCAGAAGATTGACTGGCTTAAGCCCTGTGGGGTAATATGGACCTACTGGGCCTGTAAGTACATAAAGCAGGGCATTTTTGGACCTGGCTACTCCAAGGCAGGGCTGCAAAATCAAGTTATTCAGATCTCGTCAAAATTGTTTTGTAAATTAATACAAGAAAGTGCAGTCCTAAGCTGTCATGTGGTAAGATAGGGACGAGTGTCTTTGGAGATTCGATTCAGCATCCAGCCATCCAATCTTCTTCCCATTCTTCTCCGAGAAATGACATTCAGACATTAGATAATAGTTGATTTTCAATGTAAAGAAAAGTTTTATTTCTAGTTTTGGGTATATATATTGTTTTATACACACAAGACAAAGAAACAAATCTAAGAATTTTTTATCTCAGAGTTACTTCCCCTGACAAGGTATACTAGTATTATCAAGGTCCACAGAAAGCCTGTTCTTCCTTTTTTTCGTATTAATTTTGTAACAATTCTATAAATTCTCACGTTGTAAGGTCAGATTTACTAAGGACATGAAATGCATTCAAATATTTCCCAATAACAATGATTAACATTATCTTAACCTGACGGTAGTACATTTTACCTTATAACCCTGAAGAGCCCAGAACTGATGTATATATAAAGACTATTTTAGAACCTTTTCTTACTAATTTCCTTTCAAAGAAATCTTTTTAAAATAAAACAAACCAATTATAAGAAAACTTGACTCCCCTGTCTTAATTTGAGTTAATTCAATTTCTTTTTTTCTATGAATGAATAAACACGATCTGTTCCCTTTTTTCTATGAATTAGTTATAATTAACTCAATCCTTTTATATGAATGAGAACTCAATCCCTTTTTTCTATAAGTTAGTTCACTCAATCCCTTTTTTCTATGAAAGAGTAAACTTGATCCCTTTTTTCAATGAACAAGTCAACTCAATCCTTTTTTTCTATGAACAAGTCAACTTGGTTCCCTTTTTTCTATAAATCAATTAACTCAATTCCCTTTTTTTCTATAAATTAGTTAACTTCATTCACTTAACTATGTGTTAATAAATTTAATTCTGTTTTTTCTATAAATGAGTAAACAAACAGTAATTCCCTTTTAATAATAAATGAACACGTTAAATTACATTGTATAAGTATATCTAAAAACAACAATTTGGAGTAAATATTTTTTTTCTTTTTAAATCTGGTAATTGAATGAATAATTAACTAATGTTATTATGTACAAAATGTGCGGAGTCATAACATAGAGTGTCATGTAAAATGAATCAACATTGATATTATTCTTGATGTCTTATACAATGTCGGCATATAGATGAGGTTAAATTGGTGAAAGTTTGAGACAGAGGGTAAGTAGGGAAGGTTCATACAATTTACTTACCTCGGTACCGATAAAAGTTGGCCGTAGGTACAGGGCATTGGCCACCTCTGTGGAGTGGGGTACCCAGTCCGCATCAATAGTGACCAATTTCTTCATGCATTGAATCAACTCGCGCCCATCAAATAACTGCAGTAAAATAAAGAATTTAGATTTAATAAGAACAGACAAAATCTGGAGAACATATACATGTTACAGTGAGTTGATTATGTTCCTACCAGAAAGCTGTATATGTGAGTGCTCTCAGTGGAGAGATCTTTCAGGTACTAGTTAAATAGTTTATATCTGATTAACCAAATATAAACAAAGGGATATAACTCTATATATATAGAGTTGTGCATATTGCAAGGGGTACTTATAAACAAAATTTGCCTTCTAAAAAAAAAAATAAATAAACAGCGTAAAATAATTATGATACAAATGTGACAAGACTCTCATATCATACAACCAGTACTGGATTTTACAATGTATATGCAATTCCATGACTATACAGTCAACTTTGTTAAGATTTATAACAAGGGAAGGCATATTATGTACCCTATGGTGTGAAGTGTACAAAATTGGAAGGTTTCTTATTTTTATGTATAACACAAACAGTACCCACCCAGGATGGTCTAGTACAGTATATATATAATATATGACAAACGCCGAGTCAAACATAATACCTCTCTAGAGAATATAATATGTAATAATTCTCCCAAGATGGTATAGTACGGTATCTATTACAAACGCCTAGTCAGACATTACACCTCTCTAGAGAATATAATATGTAATAATTCTCTCACGATGATCTAGTACGGTATCTATTACAAACGCTGAGTCAGACATTACACCTCTCTAGAGAATATAATATATAATAATTCTCTCACGATGATCTAGTACGGTATCTATTACAAACGCTGAGTCAGACATTACACCTCTCTAGAGAATATAATATATAATAATTCTCTCACGATGATCTAGTACGGTATCTATTACAAACGCCGAGTCAGACATTACACCTCTCCAGAGAATATAATATATAATAATTCTCCCAAGATGGTATAGTACGGTATCTATTACAAACGCCGAGTCAGACATTACACCTCTCTAGAGAATATAATATGTAATAATTCTCCCAGGATGATCTAGTACGGTATCTATTACAAACGCCGAGTCAAACATAATACCTCTCTAGAGAATATAATATATAATAATTCTCCCAAGATGGTATAGTACGGTATCTATTACAAATGCCAAGACATTACATGTACACCTCCTCACAAAATATATACTACAGGGGAACAATTCTCCCAGGAAGGTCTAGATCGAGTACAGTATTACATTGTATTACAAATGCTGAATCAGGCATAACACCTCCCTAGACAATATATACTACAGGGGAACAATTCTCCCAGGAAGGTCTAGATCGAGTACAGTATTACATAAAAGTGTATTACAAATGCTGAATCAGGCATAACACCTCCCTAGACAATATATACTACAGGGGAACAATTCTCCCAGGAATTCCAAGGTATCTGACAATACACTTCATCCTATCTTGACTTGCACTGCTGCATTCTCATCTGTTTATTTTTATGGACATTCTGTGTATCAACAGTAAAGGTATCCTATGGAAGGGAAATAACTCTGACAGACTTAAGTAGAGAAAAAAGATTGTAGTCATTGTACATGTTCTGATTAAAAGCTGATTGTCAGTAAAACCAGTCTGCTCTTCCTCAATTTCCAACCAGCTATTTCCCCAGTACATGTATAAACTAATACAACACCATGTGCCCATTCAACTAGCTTGGATTGTCTAAAATCTACCACGTACCTGCCTGAAATCTTTTTGACGTTTTAACAGAAAGCAGATATACAAAGCAGGAGGAGCCAAATGCTACAATCTCTAACATTTACTGTTACATTAGCCAAGTATCGGAAGACATGTGTTATAACATGTAAATATACACCTAACATTTGTCATATCACTGAATCCCTGCACTATAATCTAAAACAGATGCACAGAGTCATTCCCTATGTTCAATAACTGTCACAGCAGATGAGTGTAGTCATTAGTGACACACTATACATATGTAAAACACACGGGGTTTTCCTGAAGCTAGTCCAACAGATATTTTGCCAAATATGATGGTTTTGAAAAAACTACAGAAACATACATGTTGGATAGACGTCTGCTTGAATTGTACTAAGGAGTATGAAATCTGCTCACAGCAGTACAGAGTATTTTTTTCATAATTCAAATCTCTTATATACCAGCTAGGTAAAAATATTTTTATTGATAATTCAAATCTCTTTGTGTACCAAAACTAGGACTTATTGGTTTAATTTTCTCTTCTCACAGGTAAAATGTATATAAATTAATACTAATATCGCCAGCATTTTCTATTTCTCGTTTATTACCAGGATTGATAAGTTTTCAAAACATTTCATATTTACTGATGAGGAAAATGTTTACATTTATAATCTAAAATAGTCTAGAACACCAAACATTCATATTTCATTTTAAATAATTGCTGTAAACACGGGAACCATCAGGAACTATATCAGGCTGCGGATGTATATCATTTGTATTACAGAAAAGAGAAGTTGTTAGCCGGAAAATAAAAGTGTGACTAACAAAATTTAACCACCACGACTATAACAGCAGGTGCCAAAGGCATCCTGACGTTAAAAATTAATTGAGACATATCAAATTTACAGGTAATATGTCCCATACCTGTCTACAACCAGATACCACAACAAATCAAAAAACGATTATTCTAATCTGATTGTCAATTTGTATATTAGTAAATAAATATGGGCTGGTATGTCGTACCAATATGGACTTGTTCTGAAATCTGATTGTCATTTTGCATATCATTTTACTAGATTTTAATGTTCTGGAAACTTCATAGAATGTCACACATGATAATTTCATTATTCATGCTACAAGGGCAAATATTCAGCCTCTAGCTATATAATAGGTTCTAAGCATTATCATCTGATTTATGAACCATTGATGATGTTAAGGTACAAAATTAAAAACACGTATGTAATAACACCTTCACAAACTTAATGCATACAATTTACAAAACTTGGCTTTCATCCAATTGACAGGTGTGCAGGGGTCAAGCTACCTACAAGATTGGGTTACCTGTGTTTGAACAAAATTCTAGACATTACATTTGCCTAACAATCCTTGGTTAATGTACACAATAAAATTGTCATTAATTTAGTATCAATAGAAGTATTATCACTGCACAGTCAATTTCCTCTACTGAGGTATATCATTTGTTTTATTTTGTGACATATTAAACAGCTCAGAGTCGAAACTGAAGTCGGTTCGTAAATGTCTGGTTCCACATGGGTCGGGTTTAGATAAGGTTGTATATACACGAAAGCATAGAACAGTCCAATACATACTTTAATGTAGAAACACTGTAAGCAATGTATACAGAAACAGCAGTATAAATAGAGCTGTCCACATTTTTTTCATTAATCGTCAATAATCGATGAATACACAAGCTTTGCAGAGTATTCCTGAAAATTTCTCTCCCAATTTTGTTCCTGAAAAGCCCCATCAGAACTACGTACAAATTGTCTGTCAATTGCCCCCCACTGCCACTTGACACCCCGAGCATAAACATGAGGCCCATTGGCCTTAACGGTCATCTGATTCTAATGACCCTTATACTATTGTAGTGCACATACTCTGTAGCAAGTATAGTGGCACTGTTGGCCATGGCGGATATCCTGGATTTTGGACTAACCAGAAAAATAACAACAATTGATCAGGACCATCTCAGGATCATTACAGTTAAGTTACAGCTTAATCCAACTGGTGGAACTTGCGCAATCATGTTACAAAATGGCCGCCGTGGCGAGGAAGTTTAAAATGTGTTTTTAAGATATCTATATAACAAGGTCATATTAGATCACTTTGAGATCTATATAACCTATCATTAGCTAGATCATTTTAGATCACTTTGAGATCTATATCACAAGGTCATATTAGATCACCTTGAGATCTATATGACCAAGGTCATTTTAGATCACTTTGAGATCTATATAACAAGGTCATATTAGATCACTTTGAGATCTATATAACCAAGGTCATATTAGATCACTTTGAGATCTATATAACTAAGGTCATATTAGATCACTTTGAGATCTATATAACCTAAGTCATATTAGATCACTTTGAGATCTATATAACAAGGTCATGTTAGATCACTTTGAGATCTATATAACAAGGTCATATTAGATCACTTTGAGATCTATATAACAAAGGTCATATTAGATCACTTTGAGATCTATATAACAAGGTCATATTAGATCAGCAGGAAATCTACTGTATAACTAGGTTATATCGGATCACCATGAGATCTTATTGGCTTTATTGAATAACCTCAAGATCTATATAACTAGCTAGGCTATATAAGATCACCTCAAGATCTATATAACTAGCTAGGCTATATAAGATCACCTCAAGATCTATATAACTAGCTAGGCTATATAAGATCACCTCAAGATCTATATAACTAGCTAGGCTATATAAGATCACCTCAAGATCTATATAACTAGGCTATATAAGATAACCTCAAGATCAATAAAACTAGGCTATATAAGATAAACTCAAGATCAATATAACTAGGCTATATAAGATCACCCCAACTAGGCTATATAAGATAACCTCAAGATCTATAAAACTAGGCTATATAAGATAACCTCAAGATCAATATAACTAGGCTATATATATATATATATATAAGATAACCTAAAGATCTATATAACTAGGCTATATAAGATCACTTCATTATCTTTATAACTAGGCTACATAAGATCACCTCATGATCAATATAACTAGGCTATATAAGATCACCTCATGATCAATATAACTAGGCTATATAAGATCACCTCATGATCAATATAACTAGGCTATATAAGATCACCTCAAGATCTATATAACTAGGCTATATAAGATCACCTCATGATCAATATAACTAGGCTATATAAGATCACCTCATGATCAATATAACTAGGCTATATAAGATCACCTCATGGTCAATATAACTAGGCTATATAAGATCACCTCAAGATCTATATAACTAGGCTATATAAGATCACCTCATGATCAATATAACTAGGCTGTATAAGATAACCTCAAGATCTATATAACTAGGCTATATAAGATAACCTCAAGATCTATATAACTAGACTTTATAAGATCACCTCAAGATCTATATAAAAAGCCTATATAAGATCACCTCATGATCAATATAACTAGGCTACATAAGATCACCTCAAGATCTATATAACTAGGCTATATAAGATAACCTCAAGATCTATATAACTAGACTTTATAAGATCACCTCAAGATCTATATAACAAGCCTATATAAGATCACCTCATGATCAATATAACTAGGCTACATAAGATCACCTCATGATCAATATAACTAGGCTATATAAGATCACCTCAAGATCTATATAACTAGGCTATATAAGATCACCTCATGATCAATATAACTAGGCTATATAAGATCACCTCATGATCAATATAACTAGGCTATATAAGATCACCTCATGATCAATATAACTAGGCTATATAAGATCACCTCAAGATCTATATAACTAGGCTACATTAGATCACCTCAAGATCTATATAACTAGGCTATATTAGATCACCTCAAGATCTACAGAACTGTAAATATGTAGTTAGTGTAGATAACCTAAAGATCTATATAACTAGGCTATATTAGATCACCTCAAGATCTACAGAACTGTAAATATGTAGTTAGTTTTCCATCGTCTGTATTAACTACTATGGTACATGAACTGCTTTGCAGTTCACTTCATTTGCACGAGGTTCACTTCCCTTCATCAGTCCATGCAAGCAACAAAATTGACAATCAATCCTTAAAATGTATAGCCTTGGCCTCTACACACATCATATCTCTACTGTAATAGGAGGACATTACATTACATTACATAATAAAATTTACATACATTTACATTACATACGCTATATTGCTGAGATTATGATCTTGCCATTGAAAATCTGATATTATTTCTTTTCGTATATGATATACCCTTTCAGGATATGCTATTGAATTACAACCTTTTAGCAGAGCATTTATCGGGAAACATGATTCTAGTAAAACGTCAACAAATATGACTCTCTCTCTTTAGATGTGCAAGTACCTGATTTTTTTCGCATTTGAGCTAGGTTCTATTCAGGAAGCATCTGTACAGACCAATTTCATACTGCTAATTCAGTAAGACTCTATAAACCTCTACACCTTCAGTTTGGCTTAATTTTAAACATTTCTATGTAACCCTGTATAATCTGGACACCTGTATAATCTGGACACCTGTATATTTATATGTAACCCTGTATAATCTGGACACCTGTATATTTCTATGTAACCTTGTATAATCTGGACACCTGTATAAACCAGACCTAAAGTTTGATCCCATCATTTATATATTTCTATGTAAACCTGTATAATCTGGACACCTGTATAAACCAGACCTAAAGTTTGATCCCATCATTTATATATTTCTATGTAAACCTGTATAACCTGGACACCTGTATAAGCTGGACACCTGTATAATCTGGACACCTGTATAGTCTAGACATCCAGTTATTATCCCCGTTCATGACTGTATATATTTTTTTATTAAACTGATCATCTTGTCATCCAAAACTTGTGTATTCAGAACAAAGTTCTGGTTTATTTTATGTTGTACGTAACAGACTACACTTTGACAAACTTACAGGAAGACAGGCCCGCTCGGCAGACATCACCATCCTCTCCATATTCTCCATTGGTCGGAACAGACGTATCTTATCGTCATGTCCACGGTACGATTTCATCCCCTCAAACAGCTGTCAACACAAACAAAACATATATCAATTTAGCAGATACATGATCGAAAAGTTACTAGAGGTCACTTTATATCACCATGTATACCAATACTTATGTTAGAACTTTAAAAAAACATTACTGCAAAAATTGTATGTTGAGTCATAAATATCAGCTGAAAATTTATTTGGTTTCTTAGCAAAATATATCTTAACTTATAAACCATATATATGTGACTTGTATAAGTAATTATTATACAAAGTACACATGTATGTGAAAGTCACTGTGACCTATATAATGTCAGGCATCTTCTTGGGGATGCAGTTATACCTAAATCTAAATACATAATTTTACAATCTAGGGTAAAAGTTGAAGTTTTTTTCTTTTCTTTTTGTAGTTATCTGACTTTTACATCTATCTTTGCCTCTATAAACTTCTACAATTATAGATATCCAGCATGTACAAAAAGTTTGATAATTAAATTATGGCTATACTTGTTTGTTTGTTTTTGTTTAACGTCCTATTAACAGCCAGGGGCATTTAAGGACGTGCCAGGTTTTAGAGGTGGAGGAAAGCCGGAGTACCCGGAGAAAAACCACCGGCCTACGGTCAGTACCTGGCAACTGCCCCACGTAGGTTTCGAACTCGAAACCCAGAGGTGGAGGGCTAGTGTTATAGTGACGGGACACCTTAACCACTCGGCCACCGCGGACCCCTATATGGCTATACAACTTGTGCATTTCGTAACATTTTTTTTTTCATTCTGATTTTTCTAACTTTGGAGTTCCACACTTTTGGTTTCAAGCATCACTGACATGTCCCATTAACCAGCCTAATGATCAGTTTTATTAGACATTCCTCAGCTGCTCAATCTATAAATAGATTCAGATCTATGGATACATACTATTCACACAAAAGTATAGTAAGTAAAGTCATCTGCCGAGAGCAAGGATTACACAGGCTTACATTATTACCAATGAAACTCTTATGGGAATAGCCTAAAATAACCACACAAGCACACATTATGGGGTCTGTATACTCAATTATCAATGGAAATCAATTTTGTGTTTCTGCAGCATTCAGACCTGGGGATAGGTTGTATTGATCTCCGAAGACTGAAGATTACCGACTATGCAGACATGAAAACTGCACGTTAATTAAATCTTCAGCTAAATTACATCATGCAATTTGTTGCACAGTTCTGACAATGATATTCTAGCCACCAACATTCAAGGTATTGTGGAACACATAATGGAATTTGTGAAAACTATGCCCGATTCCAAAATTCTGTACAAACATCTTCCAGTCATCCCCTTCTCACTCATCCATCCAATCTCCCAAACCACACCCCATCCCACCCATCCATCCCCTTACTCCACCCCCTACATATCCGTTCTCTTACTCCATCCCATCCCCCTCTCACCCATCCATCCCCTTGAGTCCACCCCATCCCCCTCTCACCCATCCATCCCCTTACTCCATCCCATCCCCCTCTCACCCATCCATCCCCTTACTCCACCCCATCCCCCTCTCACCCATCTATCCCCTTACTCCATCCCCATCCCCCTCTCACCCATCCATCCCCTTACTCCATCCCATCCCCCTCTCACCCATCCATCCCCTTACTCCACCCCATCCCCCTCTCACCCATCCATCCCCTTACTCCATCCCCATCCCCTCTCACCCATCCATCCCCTTAAGTCCACCCCATCCCCCTCTCACCCATCCATCCCCTTACTCCATCCCATCCCCTCTCACCCATCCATCCCCCTCTCACCCATCCATCCCCTTACTCCATCCCATCCCCCTCTCACCCATCCATCCCCTTGAGTCCACCCCATCCCCCTTTCACCCCATCCATCTCCTTACTCCATCCCATCCCCTCTCACCCATCCATCCCCTTACTCCATCCCATCCCCCCTCTCACCCATCCATTCCCTTACTCCACCCCATCCCCCTCTCACCCATCCACCCAAAAAAATTTTTTTAAACCCAAAAAAAAAAA